>NC_043976.1:44797594-44922594 GCF_902148855.1 Sphaeramia orbicularis | reverse complement strand
TTCTTTCCTTCCTTCCTTCTTCCCTTCCTTCCTTCCTTTGGTATTTCTTCGTTGTCTTCAAACACATGTTTCATGGTCGTTGTTTTACAGGTTGTTTCTCTTGTGTTTCAGACTTGGTGACTCATCTGATCATCAGGGTGCTGGTCCTGGTCCTGGCTCTGCTCATATTTGATCTTTTCCTCTTCTTCTTCTATAAGGTACGTTCACATCTGCCCTCAGTGGATCCATTGGACTTCAGACTGAGTCTCACACATCGGTCTGAACTGGACATGTGTGCTGCCATGTTTGTTCCAGGTCTCCGTGAAGCGAATCCGAATGAAGGCGGAGTCAAACACGATGAGAGTTGTGGAAGAAACCTCCCATTTGTAGAGTCCCAGTGGTTCAGTGTGAGTCCAGCTGATATTTGGATCGGATCAACCGTTTCACAGCTGAAACAATAAACGCCTTCATTCTGTTCGGACGCTTCACCATCCATCAGCGTCTCAGCTTCTATACACATGTAAATACGGCTTCATTCTGATCAGATTCTGATTTGTTTTTGAAAATACTTTTTACTCACAGTAGTCCACAGTTCTTCACTCTATGTACTGATGCTTTTATTAAAACAGCAGAACAACATTTAGACTGAACTATGACTTTTTCTGTGTCAGAATGAGACTTTGATTCCCTGGGTGTGATCCTAAACCTCCATCCATGGTTCACTGGACAGTTGAATTGTGGGTAAATGTGGCAGATCTCCAAGTCCACATCCAGATGAGGTTCCATCTCATCAGGTCCAACATGAACCAGAGTTCTTGGTGCTTTGAGTGGACCACAGTTTTCTGTCCTACATTCATTGTTCAGTCATAGGACCTGATTTACTAAGATCGCAAATAGCGGGCGCTAATGTGCTAGCTCGCACTAAAAAAATGCGCGTGCTATTGATTTGCATGTCACGGGTGATCAACGAAGATTTCAAGCACAAATAACAACAGGTGCAAAGTCTTGGAGACCGTCCTAATAAATGAGGATTTTGTGTGCGCGCCTGGTTGTCGTCATGGAGACAGTCGACTGTAAAAACTGCTGTGGGATCCACCAGCACTCATAAATGTGAAGTTGTTCTTTTTCCACAAAGAGGGTTAGGGTTTGGGGTTGTTTTGTTTTTTTTTAAGAAAAAAAAAAACAATCGCATGTTCCTGTGCACGCATGCGCACACACACACACACACACACACACACACACTAACCAGGGCTACATGTTCTTCCATTGTACAACATGCTGTTTATGACGGAGCCGGTCCAAATATGGCAGAACCCAGGCCTCATGGCCCCCCCAGGCCTGGGTCTGTGTATGCCAGCATGACTATATGAGTTCATAACACACACACACATGCGCACACACACACACACACACATTATTTAACTATGCTTGTCCTACTTCCTGTTGATCTGCTGCCAACATGAGTCAGACACACGGAGCCCAAAGAGTGTCGGACATGTTTCAGATCAGTCCAGTCAGTTTTATAAAGTATAGGAAGAGTTTATTTTTACTAGACAACAACATGAAGCATGCTTCTGTGTGTGTGTGAAGTTTGTGTTGGAGTCTGGGTTCATAAATGGTTCTAGTGTTTCCACTGTAGATGGAAAAAACAAACACTGAACTCAAGGATTCAAGGTGTTTATGGTCATGTGATCAGGACAGAACCAGGTTTTCCTGGACCATGAAAATCTGACTTTACCGTCCAGTCTGAGAAGTTAACATGAGTCTGAACAGAAAAGTAGGAAAATGGAAATAGAATCATTTAACTAGGAAATTACAACAACCAAAACAAAGTGGCATTTAAAAAATGACATGCAGTAAAAACAGCATAAAAATATCAACTATGTTCACGAAGAGAAAAATATATTTACATAAATGTGGAACATCTGGGTGATAAATGGTAAACAGCATGTGTGAACCTGCAGGAGATTAAGGAGAAGGGAATGGGCACATTTGTCAGAGATAAAAAGTATGGTGTAAATAAATAAATAAATAAATAAAAATGTTCTTGTGTCCCACCTGGGCGGTGTGTCCTTCAGACTCGGTCCTCTACCAGAGGTCTGGGACTCTGATGGTTCTGTTCAGGATCTTCTCTGTTCCTAGGACTGTGCTCTTTTGGACTCAGATCTCTGACGTTGTTCCTGGTATCTGCTGGTTCCATCCTCTCAGTTTGGGGGTCACTGCCCCTAGTGCCCCCCCCCCCCCCCCATCACCACTGGGACCACTGTTGCCTTCACTCCCACATTTTTTCTCTCTCCTCTTTCAGTTCTTGGTATTTCTCGAGCTTCTCATGTTCTTTCTTTCTGATGTTGCTATCACTTGGGATTGCTCCATCTATCACTACCGCTGTCTTTCAATGTTTCTCCTCCTCAACTCTGTCAGGATGAGTGGACATCACCATCTTGTCGGTCTGGACCTGGAAGTCCCACAAGATCTTGGCCTGTTTGTTCTCTGTCACCTTCGGGGGTGTCTCCCATCTGGACCCTGGACCTCCAGTCCATATTTGGTACAGATGATTGAGATGATTGCGCAGGTGACCATATATATATATATATATATATATGTATATATATATATATGTGTGTGTATATGTGTGTATGTAAAAAACAGGTGGGGTGACGCCCTAGCGCCCTCTATTGACGAGCCTCCACTGCTTCCACCTGCCCCCTGAGTGTTCTGGATTATTCTAGAACTGCTCTGTTCTAACTTGAACCGCCATCTTGTTCCTTCAGACGCTGGACAACATGTTCTTGAAACCCGTTGTCGTTGGGTTTCGTGCATGTCCTCATGTCCTCGTGCTAACGCAGACGAGCCGGCCCCTTCTATTCCTGACATCATGTGAGTGGTGAATCCCACACCCTGAGCCCTGGAGCCCACTAAGACCCCCACTCACAGTCAGTGTGACATAATGCGACTTAATGACCGCGGCCCACTCCTGCTGCACTGGCTTATCTGGCATCCACTCGGTCTGACCCTGTTTACGAGGACGCTACGCCTGTGTCGCTGTGATTTACTGAGTCCAGTGTGTCCTCGCTCAGGCTGAAATAAAGCCTCCGTCCCCCCGAGCTGGGACAGTGTGAGGGATTCAATCAGAGGACGCCACCCCCCCCACCCCCACCCCGAAACACTGCCCAGCTGCTTTACACCAGGGTTCTCCAACTCCTGTTCTTTCAGGTTCCACATTCAGCCTGATTTGATCTGCAGTGGACCCAACCAGTAAAATAAGAACAGAATAACTGATAAATAATGACAACTGCACATTTATGTCTGTGTTTTAGTGCAAAAAATAACAATAAATTATGAAAATACTTACTTTTATAAACTATCCAAACCAAAAAAGATGTAAATAACCTGAAAAACTGAAATTTATTAAGAAAAATCAGTGCAATTTCAACAATATTCTGCCTCCTCTTCTCATTTCTACATGTGCATTCTGGATCAGATCTACAAAGACACTAAACCAGGGCTGTCAAACATGCGTCCCGAGGCCCAAATGCGTCCCCCCCAAAGGTTCCAATCCGACCCCTGGGATGAATTTACAAAGTGTATAAATTCCACAGTCCAGGCTGTGGAACTCATGTTAGTGTCGGTTTCACATCCAGACCAATCTGATCTACAGTCAAATAATAACAGCAGAAGAACCAACACAAAAGAATGACTGCAGATTTACTACTGGGTTTGATGGGAAAAAATAATATTACATTATGTCTAGGGATGCACTGATACCGATACGAGTATCGGCATCGGCTCCGATACTCAGTGTGTGTACTCGTACTCGTCAAAGATATCCGATACAAATGCACCGATACCACTTCTGTCTGTGTGACATTCCCAGTTCAGTGCAGCAGGTACGAGGAGGAGGAATACTGTGTGTGAGTGTGAAGAGTGTGGAGACTGAACCAAATAAATGACGGTGATAAAAGTAAGGCTGACTGACAGTACCGTTCAGACACAGACAGATGCAGACGCAGCCTTCTGTCCGTCCTCCGTACATTCCATCTGTTTTCCAGCTGATGGAGGATGAGTACCCAGACACAGAATACCAGCGGGAGTACGGAGCGGTGCGGACCGCCGCCAGTGGAAGTGAAAACCAAACCTGTGTCTCATTTGTCTTTTCTCTTCCTGCTGAAGCTAAACTTTTAAACCTTACCAGAGAAAACGCTGCAACATTAGTATCACAGTAGTGTTCCTCTGTCGTCTACAGGTTTGTTATTACTGACTTTCTTCTTCTTCTTCTCATTAAACTTTCCTCTTCTTCGTGGTATTTGTCCAGTATGGTTAATTCAGAGCGGTGCCCCCTGGTGGATTAATTGACAAACGCTCATTCCAACACATTAAATGTCAGTAGCAGCACTTTGTTCCAGTCAGACTAATGACAACGACAATAAAGCACATTTACAAAAGGAACTAACACCTGGAATGGGATTATTAAGTACTCGTATCGGTACTCGGTATCGGCAAGTACTCAAATGTAAGTACATGTACTCGGTCTGGAAAAAAGTGGTGTTGGTGCATCCCTAATTATGTCTATAAATAATGACAACTTCAAATGTTTGTCTTTGTTTTAGTGTAAAAAAATAACGTTAAATTCTGAAAATATTGACATTTACAAACTATCCTGTAACAATAAAACGTGAATAAACTGAACAAATATGAACAACCTGAAATGTCGGAAGAAAATTCAGCCCAATTTGAACTCTTTTCTGCCTGGGGGGGGGGGGGGGGGGGGGGGGGGGGGGGGGGGGGAGACGCATTTGGGCCCCAGGACACATGTTTGACACCCCTGGTCTGGACTCATTCTCCAAACTTCGCAATAAACCACAAGAAGTGAGCGTGTGCAGATTGGATGGGGTTGATGGTGAGCGGCGTTCTTTGAGATCGATATTAAGCCAGATTAGTGGACGGTGACTCATTGACCACAGTCATCTGCCAAAAGGCCACGAGAGAGAGAGAGAGAGAGAGAGAGAGACGAGAGGAGAGAGAGAGAGAGAGAGAGAGAGAGAGAGAGAGTGGACGAGCACAAACAGAAGAGTCATGTGTCTGATAATGATGCCTTTGGACAACAGCCATGGCTGCTCAGACAGAATGAACCCTCATCTGTTATTACAGTCTCTGACGAGTCGAAGGGAAAGATGGGTTTATTAGTTTAGAATAGAGTAACACACAGGTGTCAAACATGCATCCGGGAGGGGGGGGGGCAAATCTGGCCCACCAGAGGGTCCAGTCTGGGTCCCTTTGGATGAATTTGTGAACTGCAAATATTACACTAAGATATTAACAATCCTTATTTTAGTTCAGGTTTCATATTCAGACCAATTCAGTCTCATAACTAGAAAAGCACTCGGAGAGCACAGACCTCCAACAAGACAGACCCCCCCCCCCCATCACCACCAAAATTTAATCATTTGTTTCTTGTGCCAGTATCAACATTTCCTGAAAATTTCATCCAAATCTGTCCATAAGTTTTGGAGTTATCGTGCTAACAAACAAACAAACAAACAAACAAACAAACAAAGCAAAGTGATCACACTAACTCCTGCCAGAGGTAATTAATACTAAAACTAAACTAAAACTAAGCATTTAGAAAAAAAAACACCCAAAAACTAATAAAAACTAGCAAACCTGCGCTAAAAACAAATTAAAACAAACTGAATTAGAGAAAAAAAAAGTCAAAATTAAATAAAACTAAACTAGACTGAAAATTCCAAAACTATTGGAAGTGATCACAGTACCTCCTGGCAGAGGTAATAACCTATACATACTCACAACTCCAAATGTTTCTCTTTGTAAATGTAACTATTTTCATGTATTTACACTAAAACTAAGTATAATTTCACTAAAAATATGAATAACCTGAAATGTCTTAAGAGAAGTAAATACAATTTTAACAATATTCTGTCTGTTATTAAATGTTTTGTGTGTTTGTAGATCCACTGTGATCTGTAAGTTCTAATGAACATGTGGAAATGATAAACTGAGGCAGAATATTGTTAAAATTACACTGATTTTTTCAGTTTGTTCATGTCATTCACATCTTTTGAAAGGATAGTTTGTGGATGGAAACCTTTTCATAATGTAAATTTACTTTTTTCACTGCAAAACAGAGAAAAGTTTGGAGTTGACATTATTTATATGTTATAAACATTACAAACATGCGGGCCGGGGGCCAAATCCGGCCCACCAAAGGGTCCAGTCCGGCCCCTGGGATGAATTTGTGAAATGCAAAAATTACAGTAAGATATGAACAATCCTTTTAGTTCAGGCTCCACATTCAGACCAATTCAATCTGCAGTGGGCAGGACCAGTAAAATACGATCATAATAACATAGAAATAATGACAACTCCAAACGTTTCTGTTTGTAAATGTAAATATTTTCATGTATTTACACTAAAACAAAGTATAATTTCAAAAAAAAAAAAAGTGAATAACCTGAACAAATATGAACATTTTGAAACGTCTGAAGTACAGTTTTACCAATATTCTGTCTGTTATTAAATGTTTTGTGTGTTTGTAGATCCACTGTGATCTGTACGTTATAATGTACATGTGGAAATGATAAACTGAAGCAGAATAGTGTTAAAATTACACTGATTTTTGTCAGTTTGTTCATGTTATTCACATCTTTTGAAAGGATAGTTTGTAGATGGAAACCTTTTCATAATGTAAATTTACTTTTTTCGCTCTTAAACATAGAGAAAAGTTTGGAGTTGACATTATTTATATATTATTCTGTTATTATTTCACTGGTTGGGCCCACTGCAGATCAGATTGAGCTGAATGTGGAACTGAACTAACATGAGTTTAATACCCCTGCAGTAACACATACTGCTGAGCCGAGCAGAAACCTCCAGAGAGAAAAAAGGAACTTATAATTTCAAAAAAAAAAAAGTGAATAACCTGAACAAATATGAACATTTTGATACGTCTGAAGTACAGTTTTACCAATATTCTGTCTGTTATTAAATGTTTTGTGTGTTTGTAGATCCACTGTGATCTGTACGTTATAATGTACATGTGGAAATGATAAACTGAAGCAGAATAGCGTTAAAATTACGCTGATTTTTTTCAGTTTGTTCATGTTATTAACATCTTTTGAAAGGATAGTTTGTAGATGGAAACATTTTCATAACGTAAATTTACTTCTTTCGCTCTAAAACAGAGAAAAGTTTGGAGTTGACATTATTTCTATATTATTCTGTCATTATTTCACTGGTTGGGCCCACTGCAGATCAGATTTAGCTGAATGTGGAACTGAACTAACATGAGTTTAATACCCCTGCAGTAATGCGTACTGTCGAGCCGAGCAGAAACCTCCAGAGAGAAAAAAGGAACTGAGTGCGGAGGCAGAAAGTGCTGTTCCTTAACCGTCCACTAGGGGCTGCCGTGTTAAAAAGGTCCTTTTTTCAGCAGAAATGAACATGTTTACAGCCCAGGATGAAAAGGACCTTTTGGTGAATGTTTCTAAAACTCACCCACTCCTGTAAAAATGAAGGCTTAAAGTTGTGTATAATTAAAGTTGTGGGCGCTGACGATGACAGATGAGCGCTGTGTGTCCGATGAGTGGGCTTTGATTGACAGTTAACCCGCCTGCTGTCGGACATTTACTGAATGAAACATATTTTTCCTAAGAAACAAATATACTGTTGTTATGACATTACATTCATGACATTTACAAGAGCCTATTGAGTTCGTTCTGCCTTCTCCAAGCAGTCCAGAAACAGGTAGAGCTGCTTTAGCGCAGGCTTAGCTCCTACAGAGTTCTTCCCAGGGTCTGACCACTGCTTTCTTGGATGTCCTCTCAGTGCTGTAAATCAGAAGTGTCAAGCTCATTTGAGTTCAGTTCCACATTCAGCCTAATATGATATAAAATGGGCCGGACCAGAAAATAATATAAACTAGAAGCACTCAGAGAGCGCAGACCTCCACCAAGGCTGATCAGTGGCCCCCCCCGTTGGCCCCCCCACCCCCAATCACCACCAAAATTTAATCATTTCTTCCTTATCCCATTTCCAAAAAACCCTGAAAATTTCATCAAAATCTGTCCATAACTTTTTGAGTTATGTTGCACACTAACGGACAGACAAACAGACAGACAAACAAACCCTGGCAAAAACATAACCTCCTTGGCGGAGGTAATAATAGGATAAGAACTTATAAATAATGTCAACTCCCAATGTTTTTTCTCTGTTTTTGAGTGAAAAAGTCAAATTCCGTAATGAAAATGTTTACATCTACGAACCGTACTCGAACGTAACATGAACAAATATGAGCCTGAAAATTCTTCAGAAAAATCAGTACAATTTGAACAATATTACGTCTTAGTTTATCATTTATACATGTGCATCACAACGTACAGATCACAGTGGATCTACAAATACACAAAACATTTAACCTGTTTAACCCTGACCATATTTTCAGGTGAAAAACGCCTAAACAGACAAACCCAAAGTAAATGAAGAATTCCTCCACAATAATAAGGTTCATATGGATGTTCTTGGTGTCTATGGACATTTACAGACCTCACAGAATCTATTCCCATTGTCTAAAATATTGTATCTATTACTATGGCTGAGTAAACTGTAACAAACTAAAAGAGAAATTGGAATTTTTTTATCCTTGCCTGTTTTTTTTCGGCTGGATTGACGATGATATGCATCAATTAATTGTTCGTGTCGGAGATTTTTAATAGCGTATATTTCACCCCACAAAGATTAAAAATCATGTTTGAACATTAAAGTTTGCACCAAAATACACTTTTGATGTACTTTTATTAACATTAGGGTCTAAACTTTGAGCAAGAGTTGAAAAAAACATCCATTGTCCTGATTTATTATATTTTCATAGTAGATGAATATTAATATAATTTTTTCCGAGCTAAAGAGGATACAGGTAGAATATTGGTACAACTCCACAGACTTCTCTTAAGACATTTCAGATATTCACATTTTCTGCAAAAGGCTAGTCTGTAAATGTAAACATTTTTGTGTAATTGTGCTTTTTTTTTTTTTACACTACAACAAAGAGAAAAAATTGTAGTTTTCATTATTTATAGGTTGTAATGATAGTATTTTACTGGTTCTGACCCACTTGAGATTGAATTGACCTAAAATGATTCTAACATCCTTGATTGTTAATATCGACAGTGTAATTTCTGCATTTCACAAATTCATCCCAGGGGCTGGATTGGACCCTTTGGTGGGCCGGTTTTGGCCCCTGGGCCGCATGTTTGACACCTGTGCTGTACATCTTTGGTAGGTGAGTAAAAAGCCTTCAGTTGACTGGTCACCAACAACATCAGAGTGTATAGCCGTCGACGCCGTACAGCAGAAGACAACACCCCAGACCTCGAGTCTCCCCCTTCTCTGACCATGTCCTTCCCTTCATACGGTCCAAACAGATCTCCTGTGGTGAACTCAGAGGGTCTGGGCCGGCTGCCGTCGCTCCTGTGGAAGGTCACCCAGGATTTTCTGGCACTTTCTCGCTCTGGCTTTTCTGCGTCTCACGCAGCTGTCAACAGCTTTCTTAGCCAGGCTTCGGCCTCTTCTAACCCAGGCTTTCTTCCTCATCCGTAGGAGTAGGGATGGGAATCGTTAAGAATTTATCAATTCCGATTCCATTATCGATTTTGCTTATCGATCTAATTCTCTTGTCGATTCTCATTGACTGAGGGAATAAAAGAGTACAAACAGGTGTGTTTGCATTAACTGTCTTTTATATTTCCATCTGCACAGAAAATAGAACATATACAGTATGGACTAATAGTAACAGATGATGCCTGGCCGGTTTGGGGGGTGGGGGGGGTGGGGGGGGTGCGGCATGCAGTGAAAGTGAAACTTAAGACTCTTTACTAATTCCTCTATTGCCACATTTCTACTATGTTCGACTCTGCTCAGCTCATCTCCTGTTGTTGTGCACTTCCTTTCCTTTCCCTTCTTACTTCAGAAACTTGTATTTGGGTACGATGTTTGTTGCCCGCACTGGAACCGGAACCAGAACTAGGCCCAGCGTTCACTCTGCTGCTACATTCACAAGAGAATCAAATACATTGAGTAGAGAATCAAATACATGACATTCCTGAAAATGATTCAAATGCTGTGGACAAATGTTTGAGCAGATTGGAGGGATTCCACCCTTTAGAAGACATGGAAGCTTTGACAGTGTTCCAGTGGACCTGGTGTGGTCTGTTTAGACCTGGTGTGGTCTGTTTAGACCTGGTGTGGTCTGTTTGGACCTGGTGTGGTCTGTTTAGACCTGGTGTGGTCTGTTTAGACCTGGTGTGGTCTGTTTGGACCTGGTGTGGTCTGTTTAGACCTGGTGTGGTCTGTTTAGACCTGGTGTGGTCTGTTTGGACCTGGTGTGGTCTGTTTGGACCTGGTGTGGTCTGTTTGGACCTGGTGTGGTCTGTTTAGACCTGGTGTGGTCTGTTTGGACCGTTTCTGCCTCAACACCATGTTGGCTTCATTCTGACCAAAACAATGCAGTGTATGTGTGACGTCATCGCGCATACACAACGAAAGTGGAATCGATAAGCAGAATCGTTAAGCAGGCAGGTAAATGATTCCAAGAAATCGAGCTACTGGCAACCGGTTCTCAAAAAGAACCAGTTCTGGATTCCCATCTCTACGTAGGAGTGTTCCTGCCATCTTCTTGTGGTTAGCTTTGTGGGTGTCCTGAGCTAGGAGTGCTGATATCCATGCTTCATATGGTAGGATCGGTACTGCAACTTCCTCTTTATTGAAGAACTGTATTCTTCGTCCACATAGTAACAGTCCTGACTCACGTTCTTTGTATACGCCCAGTCTGTTGAGGGTGGTGTCATGAAATGTAACACCTTCCTGGGCTGCAAGAAAAAGGTCTCGAAGTGCATCCTCACACTCTCCAACCTTCAGAACAGCTTGCTCAGTTTTGGTCTTAGCCTCCCCCTTTGGAGGTATTGCCTCCCACTTTGCCTTACTGACCGCTGAGTCCTTCATCTTCCACCTAGTGGCATCAGTTGTTTCTAAATATTTCAAAGTCCTTCATTAATCAAATATTTACCTTTAACTTAACTTTTTAAAGTAATATATTATTCACATAGTCTCATTTCCAAAACAGGAACAGGTTGCAGGACCATGGCTGTTGATCAGGGGTGTTAACCTACACCGCTGTGGGGGGCCCAAGGGAGAGGGGGGCCCATGGGAAGTTAAGATTTTTTGTTTTTTTTTAAGTATTTTTTTTTCCTGTTGTTCAACTAAATTACATGATAAATATGGAGCTATATGCAAGCTCCATGCATTAGATTTTATAAATTGGTATATTATTACATTCCAGATAAGTACAGACTGCTGTCACTGCTCTGTGAACGCCCCTGAAGAAAAGTGCAAAATGGTTCAGTCCACAGGAGTTTGACAAACACACCTTGCTTGTTCGGCTGTTCTCTCCATTGAAAGCACATTGGCCAGAGCACTGGACTTTAAAGAGCTCATCAGGGATTTTTCCAGGAAGAAGACCCATCAGTGGGCATTTTCTGTCCAGTGAACTGGAATGGATAGAATTGTACTATTTTTATTTTTGGAATACTTGTTCAAATCTGTTTGTTTTTGCCTTTTTTGTATCTTTACAGGAAAATGACTATTGAGTCATGTTTTGTTTGGTTTCCTTTGATGACATATTATTCTAGGCTATTGAAAAATTTGGCCCGTTCTTGTTCCCTCAGTAAATCTAATGAGTAAATACAGTCTGTGTGCTTGTGTTTTCTTATACAGCAGCTTAAGCAGACTGGTGAATTATGGTTAAATCATGATGTTAGCGTGTGTGTCTGTGTGTGTCGGGGGGGGGGGGGGGGTTGTGGGGGGCCCATCAGGACTTTTTGTGTATGGGCCCAGAATTTGGTGCTACGGCCCTGTGCAGGGCATCACTAAAGTGTTCAGCAGAATTGCGGTCACCATACTCACTGATCTGACTGTGTTGTACCAGAGGTGGACTCTGCAGAAGGCTCAGTCAGTCCTGGATGATCCCAGTCGTCCCCTTTACGATGAGTTCAGGTGTCTTCCATCAGGTCGCAGATACAGTATTCCTAAATGTAGGACCAATAGGATGAGGAATTCTTTGGTTCCGGCAGCCATTGTTCTGCTGAATAATTCTTTGTGCTATTGTCTTTAATGGATTATTTATTGTATTTATTGTTGGTTTGTTATCTGTGTGATACTGCTGGCTGTAGAATAGAATAGAATAGAATAGAATAGAATAGAATAGAATAGAATAGAATAGAATAGAATAGAAGCTTTATTTGTCATTGCATAATAAATACAACAAAATTGCACATGCCCCCCACATAAAAAAAACACAAATAACATTCATACTACATTCTTCTCACTCATAAATACATTCAATAAGCACAACAAACACGCTGAAACACATCAATATTAAAATACTACTATATAAAACTGCAATTATATAAGAAAAAGTGCATCTATATAGAAGTCCTCTGACTTGGATTTTAAAGTGCTGGTGACTACAGTGTGTGTTGGTGGTTTAGAGAGTGAATGGCTCTTGGAAAAAAGCTGTTAATGAGTCTGGTGGTATGTGATGTAAGTGTCCTGTATCGTCTCCCTGAAGGCAAAGGAGTGAAGTGGTGATGACCGGAGTGGGAAGTGTCTGTGCTGATGGACCTGGCTCTTGTATGATAACGCGAACAAGAACAAATTGCCCCTCGGGGATAATAAAGTTTACCTTGACCTTAACTTAACATTTTCAAGTACCTTTTATTCAAACATTTTAACTTAAAGTACTCTATTATTCGAAATCTGTTCACATTAATTCACCTTTTTAAAATGCTGGACTGTCAGATACACATTCCTCATTAACATGATTTCATTAAACTAAAATACTGCGGTCCGTTCCTACCAGTAGCCTCTCATGGTTCATCCAAACTGAACAGTCTGTTGTTTCTCCTCCAGTGTCTGCAGCCAAACTGAAGCAGTGTCTTCTTTGATCAATGTCTTTTTATTCATTTTCAGTTTTTCAAACATACAAAAAGTAAGACAAACATTGAGACGTATAACAGAGGAATAAGACACCACAAAAAAATAAATAAATAAATAAATAAAAAATAATCCACTATGAAATGACCCAATCACTTTGTACACAGAACACATTAACCAGGTGCATTGTCAGCTGTTCTACATAAGAAATAAAAGGACGCCATACCACATTAAACTTCCCAGTTGATCCCTTCAATGTGTATCTAATCTTTTCTATTTTAAGGAAAAACATGACATCATATATCCATCTGCCAAAGGAGGGGGGGGTGTCGTTCTTCCAGTTTAAAAGAACGAGTCTCTGTGCTAAAAGGGAGGAGTAGGCCATACTATTTAACTGTGGCCTTTGTAGAGGGAGATCTTCTAACGGTACGCCAAAAAGTCCGATAAAAGGGCAGGGGTCAAAGGTCAGACCCGAAATTGTTGAATATGCTTCAAATATTGACGACCAGAATGCGGTTAGACTTGGACATTATAGCTGCCGTCCAAGGCATCACTCTTATATTCAGTTCATAATTTTCAAGAGTATTTAAAAACATAACACATTCACAGTAATAATTAATTTAAATAGTCAGTAAATGAATAATTCACAAAATGCGGTAAATTCATAGAAAATACATTTTATTTGTTTGATTTAAAAACATAGAGGTAAGAGGGGAACCAAAATGTTTGTTCCACATGTTCACGTTGTCCCCAGGGGATAAGATTAGTCGTACACTCCATGAGCCACATGAGGCTATCGTACACGACATGTTCTAACTGTAAGATCTGCAAAAGGATAATTCATAAGAACTGAGCAAAGGAATTTAAAACATGTCTTTTAAGAAGACGCTGCGAAACCCTTTGTTTTATTCCTTTGGAGTCTATGCAGCCAATGAGGTCAAGTTTGTCAGTTTTCTTTGCTAATAAGTCATGTGAATGCTACGTGAAGCCAATTAAGCCTGTTATTTTATATGTGTGCTTTATTTCGTTTAATGGGCATTTATTTCATTATCTTGTGTCAAATCTTTATATTTTCATAAGTTAATCGAAGTCTTAATATTTTATTTTCTTTAGTTCTGACAGCATTGTTTGGGCGTCATCACTGTTCGGCAAGCTCAAGATTTGATTGTCTAAATAAATGGCTGCTAAAACCCAAGAACTATGTTGAGCCTTGATTAAACTCTGAGGGAGTAACAGACATGACCAAAAAGTGTGAAAGAGAGTAAGTAGCAGGTGCTCGTCTACATCTGTCACAAATAGGATGAACTCCTGGGTACATTTTGGATAATTTAACTTTAGACACCTCCTGTCATTTGCACAGATACATAGCAGTATAGGTACATTGGAATTCTTGTGCGTTTCCCTGAGCTGGAGGAGGTGTCTGGGAAGGGGGAAGTCTGGGCGTCCCTGCTTAGACCGTTACCCCCGTGACTCGGCCCCGGATGAAGCGGCAGATAATGGATGGATGGATGGATGGATGGATAACTTTAGACATGTGAAGTCAGTGTACAATTTAAAACTGAATAAGACTATGCCTCGCACAAATAGAAGTGGAGTGGATTCTTGGAAGTATGCTTAACCACTGATCATCAGTAATGTTTGTGTCCATATCCTTCTCCCAGTTTTCTTTTATTATTGTCAAAGAGGAACATTCCACGTCGAATATATTTGTGTACGGTTTTGATATGGTTCCCTTGATCTCAGGCTGAATTTCTAGGATTGAATCGAGAGACGATGTCTGAGGTAGAGAAGGAAATTGATTAAAGTGACTCTGTAGAAAATGTCTGCAGCAGTGTCTTCTTCCTCCCAGTCTGCAGCAGGTATCTTCAGTCCAGTTCATCAGCTGGAGTCGGACTAGAGAGGAAGACCACTGCTTCTGTCCTCCTACAGGTGGCAGGTTTGGCCTGATGCTGGTTCACTGACAGCTTTTGACTCAACAGAGCCTCAGGGATCCGGTTCTCAAAAAGAACTGGTTCTCGATTCCCATCCCTACCCATGGGTGATTTAGATTAACTCATTAACCTATCGGTGCATGTGTTTGGGTGGTGGGAGGAGCCAGAGTACCCAGAGAGAACATGCAAACTCCCATTGACTGGTGTTGGAATGGAACCCACAACCTTCTGTCTGTGAGGTACCAGTTCAATCCACTGCACCACTGTGTCGCCTGCAAACACAAATACAAACACAAACACAAACACAGTATCACGTAAAAAAAAAAAAAACATCAGTGTAGTATCTGTACCCCATGTGAACAGTGAACTCCATCCAAATACGGTTAATTCAAGAGGAACTGACTTTGACAAACGTCAGAGGGTTGATGGGGTTGTTAGTCGACTTAAGGCTGACATAAACCGTGCTGTTCCTCGAACCAGAGGAACCTGAAGAGAAACTCCACCTGCAGATTAACTGTGTTTACTGGAGTCTGTGCATGTGCCAACAATACCAGATTTACCCAGGCTTTATCCAGCTGTGTCGGAGTCTCCAGATTATGACACTGAATGTATTACCAACACTGGTGCGTCCTCTGAGAGCGCAGCTTTTTGATAAGACTTGATTCTCTCCTTGTATCTCGCTGTGATTCCCGCAGTCGTCGTCTGACAAGAGAAACACGACGCTGGCCTCATTAAAACTCTCCCAGCAGGGACGCCTGTCAGTCATCTCCACCTGTTACAGATGCTGGTGTCAGTGGGAAAGCACACTTCTAAAACCCCGCAGCCCCCCCACCCCCAAACCCCCCTACAGCCCCCTGCCAATCCACCCACTACTGTTCTGACTCTGTGTCTTATTCCCACCTCTGCTTATTCTTCAGGAAAACAAAAATGATGAAAGCAGCCAACCAGGTAGAGTGGTGACCAAGGTTATTCCCTCCACCAGGAGGTACTGTGATCACTGTGCTTTCTGTGTGTGTTTGTTTTTTAGCAACTTTAGGGGAAAACTCTTCCATCCATCTTCCCCAAATCTTCCCCACAGATAGGCCTAGGCCCTGGGACCAACCCAGTAAATTTTGGTCCCAGTAGGCCAAAGTTCAAGGTCACAGCAAGGTCGCAACATCTACAATTTTCCTATCTGTCATCATTGAGCAATTTTCCAAAATTCATCAAAAATTCAAAACAACTCCGATCAGCCTCCAATTTGATCCACCTGTAGCTTAGAACTATATCTTGTATCTGGCATAAAATTATCCACATCCACCGTGGAATGTGGACTCTGTGGACATTTACATTTAACATAAAAAATCCCACTGGAAACCAAATGGGGTGAGCACCGATCCGGATTGGATCAGAACCGAATAAGCAGACTGGTACATCTGTAATTAGATTATACATGCTTTAGCTGAAAACAACTACAAATAACAAGTGTTCAGAGAACGCAAACCTCCGCCAAGCACCCCCAACGGTGTGCATGTGTGGATCAACTATTTCTGTTTAAATTCAACAGTTTCCAGGTTGTTCCATACAGCAGAAAAAGTTGGAGCTTGAAACCAGTCATGTGTCTGTCAAATTATATTCAATTCCAATCAATATTTGTTGAGTTCTAATTTTAAATGTGTGGTAAATGGGATTTTCAATGTTCAATGTAAATGTCCACAGAGTCCACATTCCACAGTGGATGTGGACAATTTAGTTCCAGATACAAGATATTGTTCTAAGCTACAGGTGGATCCAATTGGAGGCTAATCGGAGTCGTTTAGAATTTTTGATGAATTTTGGAAAATGTCTCAATGATGACAGATGGAAAATTGTAGATGTTGTGACCTTGCTGTGACCTTGAACTTTGGCCTACTGGGACCAAAATGTAATGGGTCGGTCCCAGGGCCTAGGCCTATCTGTGGGGAAGATTTGGGAAAGATGGGTGGAAGAGTTTTCCCACAAAGTTGCTAACAAACAAACAAATAACATGCAAACAAACAAACACACAAAGCAAAGTGATGACAATATCTCCTGGCAGAGGTAATAATTAATACTAAAACTAAACTAAAACTATCCATCCATCCATCCATTATCTTCCGCTTATCCGGGGCCGGGTCGTGGGGTAACAGTCTAATCTGGGATGCCCAGACTTCCCTCTCCCCAGACTCCTCCTCCAGCTCTTCCGGGGGGACCCCGAGGCATTCCCAGGCCAGCCGAGAGACATAGTCTCTCCAACGTGTCCTGGGTCTTCCCCGAGGTCTCCTCCCGGTGGGACATGCCCGGAACACCTCCCCAGGGAGGCGTCCAGGAGGCATCCGAAACAGATGCCCAAGCCACCTCAGCTGGCCCCTCTCGACGCGGAGGAGCAGCGGCTCTACTCCAAGCTCCTCCCTGGTGACTGAGCTCCTCACCCTATCCCTAAGGGTGCGCCCAGCCACCCTGTGGAGGAAACTCATTTCGACCGCTTGTATCCGGGATCTTGTCCTTTCGGTCATGACCCAAAGCTCATGACCATAGGTGAGGGTAGGAACGTAGATTGAAACTAAAACTAAGCATTTACAAAAACATGAAAACTAATAAAAACTATCAAACTTGCTCTAAAAACAAATTAAAACTAACTGAATTAGAGAAAAAAAAGTCCAAACTAAATAAAACTAAGCTAGAATGAAAAATCCAAAACTATTCGAACCTTGGCTGCGATGTCTCTGGAGGTAGATTACTGACGTGTCAGTAGATAATCAACCTTCCATTCATCATGGCAGCTTTTCATTCATGCACAGTTTAGTGCAAATGTCACAGAGTTGTCTGAGCTGCGCTGACGGGGAAGAACACGGGTTTCTGCTGGAAAAAAAATAGGAAACCGGGAAGGAATGTAAATATGATTAGAGCCGCTACCTCGACGTGAGACTCCTAAAAGTCAAATGCAAATGAATGTGATGAAAGTATGGTGACACACGCTGAAAGACTTCAGCGCCCGCTCTATTTCACAACCACTGTAAAAGAGGAGATGGTCGTCATGAAACAATCACAGCATCTGTCAGCTGCTTAATGTCTGAAACAACCAGTGGAGTGTTTTTCAGCAGCAGGGATGGAGCCACGTGTTTAAGGTGGGTCGTTTTCAGGAGCGGTTTCAGACGATGTTAGCGATGTTAGCAGCATGTGTGTTTAAGGACGAACTGGAAGCAGAAGAAACAGGTTCATCTGAGGCCAAAGGTGGTTGAAATCATCTGTGTTCGAAGGACAATGATGAGTCAACACTGGGTTCATTACAGACGGACGGAGCCCAACAAACAGCAGCACCAGGACACAGGTCCCAGCTGAGGGGGGTTAGATGAGTGGACAGATGTGGACTGTGTCTGACAGGAAGTGTTTACAATTAATGCATGAGATTCTGAAATATGTCACATGAACAAATACACATCTATCTGAAAGCTATGTTTTAATCCTTAAAGACACAAACGTCCATAAAGGTGGACATTAATATCTCCATGGTAAAATTGTTTTCTACATATGATTCTGGTTCTGATCATCTGCTGTTCTTTTCAGTGTTCGAAGCCTTTTTTCCTTCCGTCCACCTGTTGTTTCGTCTCCATACTTTGTCCATGTCCACCCTTGTTTTCCTGGGTTCCATGATGGTGACCAGGGTCAGTGTCGGTCCAGTTGATGGTGGACTTTCTGAGTTTGTCCTTTAATGACCCTTTAATGGACACGGTGAAGGCACAGGTGAGGAGCCTTTGGATCAGAACTGAGCACAAATATGCATTTAAAGATTCCACCGCACCGTCTGTGTGAACATGATGTGTTTATTCAGCAGGTACTGTGATAACAGTCGAGCTGTTTCCACGGCAACGGCGCAAATCCAATGCACTGATTGAGACAGTGACATGGTGTTGAACACACAAGTTCCAGCCTGGAAGTGGACTTTGAAGATGACAGGATCAAATAAATACAGGCCTGTTTGGGAACGTCACAATTAAAGGAGGAACTTCTCACAAACAGGGCTCAGATGGGTCGGACATGATCCATCCGCATGGATATGTACAAGTACGTACATATACATGCACATACGTATACGTATCTATGTATATGTATGTATATATAATGATCTAGAACACATTTTAATTAGACTGGAACATGGTCAGACGGCGTTACCCTTTTTGGAGCACTTACTATAGCCTTACCATTTGAACACCAGGGGGCTCCAATATATGCTTGAATAAAGGCAAAAAAAAAGCCTTGAAATTCTTCTGGAAACATGAAGATGGGCATGTATAATAATCTAGAGCACTTTTTAGTCAGGTTTGAAGATGGTAAAAAAATGACCCTTTTTGGAGCACTTACTATATATAGCCTTACCATTTGAACACCAGGGGCGCTGATGAATGCTTGAATAAATGCTTGAAACATCTTGAAATACTTCTGGAAACATGATGATGGGCATGTATAACCATCTAGAGCACTTTTTAATTAGATTTGAAGATGCTCAAAAAATTACCCTTTATGGAGCGCTTACTATAGCCTTACCATTTGAACACCAGGGGGCACCGATGAATTTTTGAATAAAGGCACGAAAAGCCTTGAAATACTTCTGGAAACAATAAGATGGGCATATTTAATGATCTAGAGCACTTTTTAATTAGATTTGAAGATGGTCAAAAATGACCCTTTTTGGAGCACTTACTATAGCCTTACCATGTGAACACCGGGGGGCGCTGACGATTGATTGTATGAAGGCTTGAAACATCTTGAAATACCTCCAGAAACACGTAGGTGGGCATGTATAATAATCTAGAACACTTTTTAATTAGATTTAAAGATGGTCCAAAATTGCCCTTTTTGGAGCACTTACTATAGCTTTACCATGTGAACACCAGGGGGCACCGATGAATGATTGAATAAAGGTAAGAAACATCTTGAAATACTTCTGGAAACAAGTAGGTGGGCATGTATAATAATCTAGAACACTTTAATTAGGTTTGAAGATGGTCAACAATTACCTTTTTTGGAGCACATAATATAGCCTTACCATTTGAACACCAGATGGCTCCGATGAATGATTGAATAAAGGCTTGAAACATCTTGAAATACTTCTGGAAACATGAAGATGGGCATGTATAATGATCTAGAGCAGTTTTTAATCAGGTTTGAAGACGGTCAAAAAATTACCCTTTTTGGAGCACTTACTATATATAGCCTTACCATGTGAACACCGGGGGGCGCCGATGAATGATTGTATAAAGGCTTGAAAACATCTTGAAAGACCTCCAGAAACATGTAGGTGGGCATGTATAACGATCTAGAGCAGTTTTTAATTAGATTTGAAGATCGTCAAAAAATGACCCGTTTTGCTGCACTTACTATAGCCTTACCATGTGAACACCAGGGGATGCCGATGATTGATTGTATAAAGGCTTGAAACATCTTGAAATACCTCCAGAAACACGTAGGTGGGCATGTATAATAATCTAGAACACTTTTTAATTAGATTTAAAAATGGTCCAAAATTACCCTTTTTGGAGCACTTACTATAGACTTACCACGTGAACTCCAGGGGGCGCTGATGAATGATTGAATAAAGGTAAGAAACATCTTGACATACTTCTGGAAACATGAAGATGGGCATGTATAACGATCTAGAGCACTTTTTAATTAGATTGGAAGATGGTCAAAAAATTACCATTTTTGGAGCACTTGCTATAGCCTTACCATTTGAACACCAGGGGGCTCCATTGAATTTTTGAATAAAGGCACGAAAAGCCTTGAAATACCTCCAGGAACACGTGGGTGGGCATGTATAATGATCTAGAGCTCTTTTTAATTAGATTTGAAGATGGTCAAAAATGACCCTTTTTGGAGCACTTACTACAGCCTTACCATGTGAACACCAGGGGGTGCTGATGGATGACTGAATAAAGGTAAGAAACATCTTGAAATACTTTTGGAAACAAGTAGGTGGGCATGTATAATAATCTAGAGCACTTTTTAATCATGTTTGAAGATGGTCAAAAATTACCCTTTTTGGAGCCTTACCATGTGAACACCAGGGGGTTCCCATGAATTTTTTAATAAAGGCACGAAAAGCCTTGAAATACCTCCAGAAACACGTAGGTGGGCATGTATAATGTATAAGGCACCCTCAAAGGATCATTCATCTGTAATAAAGGATCATTTATCTATAATAAAGCATCATTAAACTGTAATAAAGGATTATTTATCTGTAATAAAGCATCATTCAACTGTGATAACAGATTATTTATCTTTAATAAAGGATCATTTAACTGTAATAAAGGATTATTTATCTGTAATAAAGCATCATTCAACTGTGATAACAGATTATTTATCTTTAATAAAGGATCATTTAACTGTAATAAAGTATCATTCATCTGTAAGAAATGGTCATTTATCTGTAATGCATTAAAGCTACACCTTTTGAGGAGTACAGAGTACAGATATCTGTGTTAAATGTACAGAGTAAATAAACACAACAGTTGTCAAACACATGCATGTACAGGTTGTGTCCTCTCTCTCTTTTCTCCTCCCTTCTCTGGTACCGCTCTTAATATCTTTTAATTTTGCTCCACAGGCTTTTATCTCAAACCGTGGTCCAGCTGATGGTGGTGATGACTACGTGTCATCTGTGAGTCCAAACAGATTCCATGGTTACAGGGAGATGCAGCAAATTCAACTTTTTATAGCAGTCAGATCTGCTAAAATTAAACCCTGTTGCTTGGTTTCATCCTTTCTTATGTTAGAGCATTGAAAAACAGCACAAACATCCAGTGTTTAGTCCTGTTGAAAAGGTTCAGAAGTGGTGGGAAAGGACCCAGTATGTGACCCACCTACTGTAAGTCTGAACAGACCCACCTGTGTCCCATCAGTAGGGATGGGAATCGAGAACCGGTTCCCAGTAGCTCGATTCCTTGGAATTGTTTGCCTGCCTGCTTAACGATTCTGCTTGTCGACTCCGCCTTCATTGTGCATGCGCGATGACGTCACACGTACACTGCATTGTTTTGGTCAGAACGTAGTCAACATGGTGTTGAGGCAGAAACGGTCTAAACAGACCCCACCAGGTCCAAACAGACCACACCAGGTCTAAACAGACCACACCAGGTCCAAACAGACCACACCAGGTCCACTGGAACACTGTCAAAGCTTCCATGTCTTCTAAAGGGTGGAATCCCTCCAATATCCTCAAACATTTGTCCACAGCATGTGAATCATTTACAGGAATGTCACATATTTGATTCTCTACTCAGCGACACTTGTGAATGTAGCGGCAGAGTGAACGCTGGGCCCAGTTCTGGTGTGGGCAACAAACGTCGTAACTCTTTAAATACAAGTTTCCGAAGGTAAGAAGGGAAAGGAAATGAGGTGCACAACAACGGGAGATGAGCCAAGTCAAACCAGTTCCATGTAGTAGAAATGCAGCAATAGAGGAATTAGTAAAGAGTCTGTAGTTTCACTTTCACTGCCCCCCCCCCACCACCACCACCATCAACCGGGCCCAGCGTCATCTGTTCTTATTATTTGTTCATACTGTATATGTTCTATTTTCTGTGCAGATGGAAATATAAAAGACAGTTAATGCAAACACACCTGTTTGTACTCTTTGATTCCCTCATCCAATGAGAACCGATAAGAGAATCGATAAGGAATCGGATCAATAAGCAATACCGATAATGGAACTGGAATCGTTAAATTCTTAACGATTCCCATCCCTACAGATCAGACCCACCTGTGTCCGATCAGACCCAGTCCCGCCTGATCAGTTTAGGTCAGAACAGGCATGGAGGCAAAAGCACCACTTCACTCTGCCCTACAGTTGTGAGAGCATAAAAACCCTCATTAGAGCCAGTGTTTGTTTCGTCTGTTCTGAGCTTGACTGTCACTCACTCATTCATTCATTCATTCATTCATTCTTTTATTCATTCATTCATCTTCTGTGATTGCTCAGTCTTTTGCAGGATCATGAATAGGGGGGGGGGTGGCTGGTCCCAGCTGACTCTGGGTGAAAGTGAATGGAAACAACAACCGTTCACTACAGACCAAGGCTATTATCGTTAACGAAAACTAATGAAATGACTAAAAAGTTGAATTGAAAAAACATTTTTCGGTAACTGAAATGAATAAAAACTGTAATTTAAAAAAAAAAAAAACATAACTAACTGAAACTGTATTTTGCGCTCACAAAACTGACTAAATCTAAGCTTGTAACGGTACATAAAATTTTCGGTTCGGTACGTTTTCGGTTTTCAAAGCCATGGTTCAGTTTTTTTCGGTTCGGTACGTGAAGAAAGAAAAGCCCTCAAAATGTCTGTAATGCATTTATTATGAAGTTTTGAACATTTTCCCCCAACTTCTGGAGACAATTGAACATAGAAAAACAGGAATAATATGATTCTGCTACTATAAATCAAATAGAAAATAAAATTAAAGCTGCAAGCAGCATTGGGCGGGACCTCGCACTGGGCGATCCGCCTCCCGTGCGTTCCGCCTCCTGTTAGTTCTGCCTCCCGTACGTTCTGCCGCCCATGTGCTCTGCCTCTCATACGTTCCACCTCCCGTGCATTCCACTTCCCATATGTTCCGCCTCCCGTACGTTCTGCCTCCCATACATTCCACCTCCCGTGAGTTCCACCTCCTGTGGCCGTCGACACCTACGTTCCACTCACACCTCTCCGTCCCAACACCAGCCCCCTCCCTTTTGCATCCGTCCTCCTTTCATCCCTACAGAACACCTGCGCCCCTCTGCTGAAACCATCACCTTTTAATGAGGCTTTTATTTTGAAAAGCCAACTGTGTGTGTATGCAAGTGTGTGTGTGTGACAGACCGAATCCGTTTGAGTGACTTGAAAATTGTACAAACAGGTGAGCATAAAACTCATGCTTTACCATTTTTAATAAGGCTTTGATTTTGTAAAACTTTATTGTGTGTGTGTGGGTGTGCCGTTCACATTTTTATCATCCCTTCATTTTTTCATATATATATATATATATATATATATATACACATACATATACATATATATATACACACACATATATATACACACACATATATACACACACACATATATGTACACACACACATATATGTACATATATACATATACATACATACATACATAAATATATACACACACACACACATATATATATGTATATGTATATATATCATTGCGTCCTCCTATATTTTTTGTAGTGCTCGATGTAAGGAACATTTTGACATTGGTTTCATGTCTCTTGGACATTCCTGCTGGCTGCTATGGTGGTTTCCATGTTTTTTTGACAAAGGTGGCACTAGAGAGTGCATTTTGGCACCTACGAGGTTAATTTTTGCATTTTATCAAATTTTTCGTCGGACCTGACATACATCCCAAATTTGGTGAGTTTTGGAGCATGTTTAGGGGGTCAAAATCTAGTTCAAAGTGGTGGCGGAAAAATAATAATAATAAAAAACTAACGAAAAACAATAGGGCCTTGCCTTCTGGTAAGTCCACTCACTGTGTGAGTGGACCTGCCCTCTCGGCTCGGTCCCTAATAATATCATAACGAACGAATAACAATAGGGCCTTGCTTGCAGGCAAGACCTCTCACTGTGTGAGAGGGCCTTACCTTTCGGCTCAGTCCCTAATAATAGGGACGTAATGGAGTCGAAGCCTGCAGGTTGTGTGTGAACGAAGTTTCTTCCTGACCCTCTATGGATATAAGGAGGTCTGCGTAGGAGCCCGTATTGTTTTCTGGTGGATTTACATGATGGAATGGAACGAGTGTTGAGTTTGAGCAGTTGTGAGATGGAGTAGTTGAACATCAATCGCACCATTAGTCCGGAGATAGCCCCAGCCAGCAGTCCAACAACCAGGAGGATGAGAGACGAACGGCAGAGTGAAGTAAGTGTTCCACAGTCCAACTGGACAGAACAGCACAGGGAAAACTGTTGAGGGAGGGAGGGTGAGTGAGTGCAAAACTGGCAATGGTGAAGAGAAACAGAGGCAGCAGGTTAGCACTATGGCCGGAGCTGTTAGCACTCACTGCTAGGGTTTTTTTTTTTTCTCCAACTTTATTAATCAAATTCTGGCATTACATTCACAAGATTTCCATAGAGAAATACTGTTTTCCATACTGAGCATTTACAGCATATTTGTATAGAACATTATATATATTAAAAAATAAAATAACTAAAAAAAAGTCAGGTCTAATCAGAGATCAGTACATTCCGACTGTCATAAACAATCAAGGCTTGTTTGGTTTTGACAGTTCCTCATCTCATTCATATAAACAAAGAACAGTGGGTGGCTCTTCATGAACCTGCATCTGTAGATACTGTTTGACAATAATAAGTAAGGTGTGATACATCATTTCCAGTCATTTGTTTTGTATTATAACTCCATATTTAATGTGTTTGTATTCCAGCTTTGGTGATTCAGTGTCCTTTTCAGATATCAAATTTATTTAGGTAGCGCCAAATCGTAACAAAATTTATCTCATGGCATTTTACATATAGAACCAGTCGAAACCAGACTCTAAGCCAATTTACAGAAACCAACAGAATCCTCCAGGAACAAACCTTTGTGACTGGTGACAGTGGAAGGAAAAACTTCCTTTAACAGCAGAAACCTGGAGCAGACCCAGACTCCTGGAGGATGGACGTCTGACAGAACCAGTTGGGGTTAAAGAGAGAGGGTAAAGGAGGCACAAAGAGAGACAGAAAGGGGGAGAAAGGGGGGGGACACATGGATGCCACTGATGCGCAGATAACTGAACTTGAACTGTCAAAAAGTAGGTCAGCTGGTGTTAGTATAATTACCAGTAACCAGAGTAAATGTCCATGACTGATAATACTACTACTGCTAGGACAAGTATTAACAGTGGATATATGACAACTACAACAGTTAGTGTAAAGAGTAGCACCCTCTATCACCTATGGAACTACATAATAAACCCTATCACAACTATATGGATCAGTGAGTGATGACGATGAAGGCAGGAGAGGGGCAGGACCACAGGAGCAGGTCCAGAGTTTGTCCATGGTAAACCTGTGATGATTCTTGGAAAATCTGAGAGGCGATAAAGCACAGAGACTCCGGGGAAGAAGTCAAGTTAGTAACGTATTTGCTGCACTGTAATAAATAATTCTGTGGTTATTTAGATTTTAATTAATGTATCTGGTAAAATATATTCAATACAATTGTGTCTTTGGTTTTGTGGCAATTAATTAAATTTCGAATAAAAATGTTTGAAATAAAATCTACTCATTGTAGCTAAATAAAACATCAGCATTCTGTTTATTTAATTTCAAACAGAATACTGAGTGAAATCAAATCAATGTAATCAGGGAGTTTTTAATTGCAAAGCCCTTCCTGCCAAACTGCTTTTCTTAATGAAGCAGGCTATTATCACATGACATTTGAAAAGAGTCCAGAATGCCCACCTTCTTCCCCATTGCTCATCTTGCACAGTTTGTGGTTGGCTAAAGTAAGGAAACATTTTGTTTTCACTGGGCTGGTACACTCTAAAAAATAACTCAGGGCCTTAGTAAATATCACAATACTATCTTAATAAAATCTGTGAAAATCACTTAAGTTCTTATTTGAGTTGGACGCACCAAAATAAATGCTTAAAAATCCAACAGTTAATTTTGTCTTATATTTACATCTATTATTTACATTCATTTCACAAAAAGAAATAAGTATTTGAGTAACAAATTATATTTAAGATATCCACTTATACCCATCAGTTTTAAGAACTTTACTACTCATTCTAACTCAATAGTCTTCATCTCCAACAACAACTTAAAAAAAGGGAGTAAGTTTCATTACATAGAACATCATGATGTGAGCCATTGGCATATTATGGCATGTTTGCTGCATTGCATTGTGGGTATTGGGCATGTTGCTTGTTTATGTGTTGTTTTTCTGTGCAGGGGTTCAGCAGGGTTGTGGTGTTGGTGTGAATTTAGTGTTAATATGTGTATGGTAATGTTTATTGGCCTTTCTGTAATTGTTTTGTATTTTTGTTGAGTTGCACCATGAGTGAAAGCCATAGGCTGAACAATGCCTTAACAGTTCATCTACAATTGTTATAAATTCAATCAGTGAATGTAACTGATTTCACAACTTTCAAATTTACTCAATAAATGTAAGCGTAAATATATTTCTATCATTAAACTGAATAGAGCATAATTAAATTTCTTAGAGTGCAGTCATTCCTAAGATAAAAGAATGTTTAGACCTAATTACTTGCTTTGAATTCAAATTAATGCACTGATCAATGTATACGATTATTGCTCAAATATACATCATTGAAATGTAAAATTAAAGAAATTTTTATTAGAACTATTTACACATTAAGAAGTTTATCTTTTTTGTATCAAATCAAAATTTTTGTTTAGTTTTTAATTAATTCCATTTTGTTTAGCATTCGGATCTACTCATTAAGTGGATAACTATTAAGGGCTTCATTTAATTAACATTTATTCAATACCAGAGTGAAATTTAATTAATAATATTGCTTGTAATGTGTTGCCTTAATTTTATTGAGTAGATAGGGGGCATCTTTTTTTACACTGTGGGGCGTAAATACAAGAGAAAGAATAGGAGAGAAAAGGAGGAGCAGAGAAGAGCTCAGTGTATCCTGATGAGTCTCCCAGCAGTCTAAGCCTATAGCAGCAGAATGAAGAGCAGTCTGAGCTGCCCTAACTATAGGATTCATCAAAAAGGAATATTTTTAACCTACTCTTAAGCATAGAGATGGTGTCTGCTTCCCAGACCAAGGCAGGGAGGTGGTTCCACAATAGTGGAGCTTGATAGCTGAAGGCTCTAGCTCCTGTCCTACTTCTGGAGATCCTAGGAACCCCCAGTGTACCTGCATGTTGACAGTGTAGTGCTCTAGATTAGGGGTCCCCAATCCCCAGACCCATTTGGTACCAGGCAGCAAAGAAAAAAAAAAAATGTGGCTAATAATAAAGCAATTTTTTCCATTAGTCTTGCGGAGATTTTATTTTGAAAACGACAGTTTCCACCCTCACCTCACAACCGCTCTTGACTCTGGTGCGCCATTTCATGAAGCAGTTGTAACACAAGCTAAAGAAATGAGCCAAAAACAAAATTCACTGGAGAACTTTTTCGGGAAGAAACAAGGAAACGATGGGGTTGCAGAAGGGTGACTGCCTGCAAACAGAAAGCTGCATTTAGAAGGTAGTATCAGGATTCCTGCCTAAGTTACAGGTTCATCGCAAAAGGTGACAAAAGCACCTCAATCCATGTTTGAGACAACTTCAAACCTCTGTGCATTCTGGATTCAAGTCAAAGCAGAATATGCAGATATCGCCACAAAAGCTCTGAAAGTCCCTCTCCCGTTTCCAACCTCATATCTTTGTGGGGCTGGGTTTTCTGTGATGACAGTTACCAAAACAAGAATCCAGAGAAGACTGAATATACTTGGACTGTGTGTCTCCATCAGCTCCAGATAGGACCGTCTAGTTGCAGGGAAACAAGTCCAGGGTTCCGACTGATTCTGCAATAGGGTGAGTTGATATTCTACTGTAGAATCATTGGAATTGCCTGATATACAGTGAAAGTGTTTTAGATCACATGCTCTGAACTGACAATGGTTTTTGTTATTGGAACCCCTGCACCTCTACCCGGTCCGCGGAAAATTTTCATGCATGAAACCGGTCCGTAGTACAAAATAAGTTGGGGACCACTGCTCTAGATGGATTGGATGGAACTAAGAGCTCTTTCAGATTAGTAGGTGGTAGAAGGTTAAAACCTGCTGAACCACTGACACTTTAAAAATGGACAGATGTGATACGTGAAGTCTACATTATGGAGAATATTACTTTCTTTGAGACTTTTTTAAAAAATTTGAGAAATACTGGAAAAAACTAGAAATGGTTCCTGAATCAGAGTTGATAGTAAATGCATGTTTACATTCCTTTTTCCAGCTGTTTGCTGTATAATTTGAATCTGGTGAACTGTCAAGATGGACCCATTTTTTCATGTTTTAGTCAATCTGTTCTGCTGTATTATTGTATCTATGTCGTTAAAATGAAAAAATGTCCAACAAATAGAATTTAAAAAAAAAAAAAAAAAAGAAATGGTGAGAGGTTGTCACTTGATGAGTTCAGTACAGTGGCCCTGAAGGGCAAACCACAAATTACAAACAAGAAAAAGGTCCTACTGCATTAGTATGACCTGCATCAAATTAATTCCTGATTATTTCTTCAGTGATAGCCATATTTAAATATAAACTTATGGTTTTCCCACCTGTCAGACAATCCAATCAGCATCCAGATCCTGGTCATGGCAGGTACCTAACTTTTCCAGTAGGACCTTTTTCTTGTTTGTGGGATTTTCTTTTTCTTGTGTTTTTTTTTTCCTTCTCTCTTTTGGCCTTTCTTATTTTTGTTTGCTTTGTGATTCTCGTTGTGGTTTGCCCTTCAGGGCCACTGTAGTTCAGGGTGTGGCGGCAAGAAAAACCAAACTGTTACAACTCAACATTTTTTCATCCAATCAGCACCAAACTTAAGACAAAATAAGATAAGACCATATTTATCCCACCGTGGGGAAACTTCACAGCTAACAGCAGCAACAAACAATTGCAGATAAAAAAAGACAGGTAGACTTTGTGGTACAACAGCTGCACAGTGGCGGAGAAAAAAAAAACAGCACTGTGGAGCATGTCTGTGGCTGCTGTCTTTCCTGCATCGAGGACCTTTACATCATCATGTGCAGGAAAAAAGCCCAAAGCATCATGGACGATACCACCCACCCTGCACATGGACTTTTCACATTTCTCCCATCAGAGAGGAGGCTGCGGCACATTCAAGCACGGATTCAAGCACAAATATCAGTAATATAATGAGAGATAAATACATATATAAATATAAGTAGATCAGCTTCACCCGTCGACCCATGAATCCACTGTCAAACTAAATTCAGATCCTGAATTCCAACCAGTTTCCATATTGATAATTTTGCTTTAAATGCTCAGTGACTGAAGGCTGATTGATATTGTTCTAAAGCTGCAGCGGTAACATCCAGTATCATGTTCATGCATTATAAATATAACAATACAACAACAAAAAAGAAAACCAAAACACACAATCACAGTTTTCCACTTTATTTTTGGACGTTACTATGGCAGAATGCCAGTACAGTTTGATTCTAAAGCAAAACCATGTTCAAACTGTAAATAAAACCTTCCATTACTATCACATTCTTTAAAAAAAAAAAAAAATGCATCAAACACCAACATGTTTATATCACTGCAGATAACTGTTACATGAGTAACATGTCATTTACCTGCTTCTATAATTAACATACATAAATTCATTTAGTCAAATTATAAATATTTCATGAATTTGTTTTGCCAAATTTTCACAGTGAAATATTGAGCTTATTCGTTTGGCCTGTGGTCACTTTTTAATCATTTTATTTAACCCTGTAACTTGTGACATGTCTGTGGTGATTGTCCTGAATGTATGATTCATTTTAAATATTCATAATTCAACCGTTTGCTCAATAGTTAAAAATTTCCAAACGAGCTGATAGAGTAGACCTTGGTCTTTCCATAGACATCTGAGCATGCTCACTTCACCCCCCACCGCCTGTAGAACGGGGGTGGGGTGGGGGGGGGTAAAATACAGCACAGTGAGTGAGACTCCAAACATGATGGGAACGTTCCTCAATAAACACCATGAGTGAATTGCATTCAGTCCCAGATCATTAGACTCTCCACCCAAATTCACAGCCTCTGGCCCATCGTTTCTCTCCATGAATCCATAATCAAAACTGAGTTCTTAAATTCAGCTCCTTCAATGTAACATGTTTCTTAAAGTATGCAAACAATAGCTTCAATTCGTACTGGGCCACCCATTCTGAAACATCATGCCTCACAACTGAGAAGTTAACAGCTGTGTGAAAATACAGGATGTCCCAAAAAAAAAAAAAAAAAGACATTTGAGATGTCCATACTGGACTGACAACATGGTCAGGAGAAATGATACTAAATAGGATTTATTTTGGACAAAATGTTTTATTTTACAAATCTCAAACAAAAAATTCTGGGGGATGGTAATTTTATAATGTTCCAAAGTTATTACAAATGTTCAGTGTGTGCGCCACTTGTGACGCAGAACACGTCAAGTCTGTAGTGGAGTTCCTGCCACACTCGCTGCAGCATGTCCTGTGTAACATTCTCCAGAGCCTCAGTGATTCTCCTCTTGAGTTCCTCGACACATGGGGGAAGTGGTGGGGTTCACGCTGCGGATTCACTTTTGACTGAGTTTGGGCATACTTCAGTGCACAGATCGCCTTTTCTGTTGCAGTAAACGGCATGCCTATTCCTGAAAGCAGAACAATAAAAATGATTACACTTTGAGCAAAAAGAGCAAACAAATTGTAAAAAAAAAAAATTATAAGGTGATGAAAGAATTTCAAATTTTTTGGGACACCCTGTATATCAGTGAATTAATAAGCATGAACTCTTCACACAAAAAAACATAAGAGATAGATTACAAGCCATTTCTTGACAGCGAGCACTGTGGGTGTCTTTAGTGTGCAACGCTATTTTGGGAGAATCTTTGGAGAATTCTGTTTGAAAGTCATCTTTTTCAACTAAACAAAACCTGCAGCAGTACCTTGCACTGAAAGATTCCAGACCAAACAAGGTATGTAAGCCTAAATTTTGATAATTTGTATTCTGAATTAAGAACTGTAAAAGGATTCTCAAACTCAACAAATCATGCTTCAACTTTCTTGCACATTTCAGTTTCTCTTTCATTACTAAATACATGCTTAATGACAGTTTCTTTAGCATGCTGCTGAATATCTTCAACAATCTCCTCCACTGAATTCACTACACTTTGGCCTACACCTGCTGCCATTAGGTCAGAAATTACAGCTGCACAACTATTTACACAGTCTGCTGAAGATAATACCAAATCAGCCTCTTAATTTTCAGGCACCAGATCAACATCAGCACCATTACTTGTTGCCAAGAACACTGACAAGGTGAAAAGTCACCTTCTGCTGAACCAAATGTTGTAAATGGTTGTTTGCAGAAAAGTGAAAAACTTGGTCAGGGAGGAACTGTACGATGTACCAAAGACATAATGGGCCTGAAAGAGTTCGTCAAATAGCTCCCACCAAACCTGTCACCTTACATGGAAGTGCATGCTTGTCAGTCACAATGAAGAAGGTTTGAATGCTGCTTCTTGTCGGTCCCTGATCCAGAAAGTAAGGCTGCCTGCTTCGGGTGATGTTGTCTAGATGCTGCTGCACACTGGCTCCAGCCTACAAGAACACATTCAACAGCAGAATTTAGTGACCATCTTATGATGACAGATCAGATCACTTCACTGTGCATTGAAAAGCAGGTGATGGAAAGAAAATTTTAAACAACTTTCCAACATACCTTTAGGAATTTTATGAGGTTATTGATAGCTTGAGATGTAGACATCTTTCCTGGTCTCTTCAGTCCTTGCGCAGATGGGGGGTAGCAAATGTAGTGGCAGCAAAATAGCAGACATGTCACTGTCCCAGCCTACAGACAAACACATCTGATTAACATTATGCCGTAAATACACTGAATTGGCACCATTACCAATATAACCAACAATGAGGATTAAAACAGTCATACCATTCTCAACTTCAGCTGCAGACTCAGCATCGTACATTAACTCCAAGAGCTCTGTGGTGGCTTTCCTTCACAACTTTTGTTTTAAAAACTGGCGGGCTACCTCTCCAAGAATTTGTTGGCAGTGACCACACCAAACAGAAGTCTGAAGTCTTGTTCTATCTGTAATTCAAAAACAGTACATAGAAAGGAGTGATGAGTGACACTGCATGCCACATGGAGGATTTCAGTGATTTAACAAATGAAGACATCTTACCAGTCCTTGTGTGTCCAGAAACCATGGGAAGACTGAGAAGGTATCGGCTGCATTCGTTTCATCCTTGACCATTGAATGACGATTAATGAAGGTAGCTTTCATCTTCTAACGGATGGTCTCTTCATCAGCAGAATGTCTCAAAACAAATAGCTGCGTCCGCATCCTCATCTGATAACACCGTCAGCAGTGAGGGGTCCGGACTGACCATGGCCTGGCCCACCAGTTAAAGAAGAAACACAATTTGTTGACTTCTGCCTACATTTTTTTTTCCCATACAAATGCAGAACAGAAACTGACTAACCCATGCGGTCAATTTCACAGGAAACACTGCAGATGCAATCACTTAATTTATGCAAAAAAAGATAAATCTTATATGTAGTCAGTATTGTCAGTAGTGTAGTCTGTGCATGGATGAGTTAAAGTGATGGATGTGCAATTAAAGAAATAGGTGAACAAACTAACAGGTGGTGCTGGTACAGTGAGGCTGTGAGCGAGAGCGCTGACTTCTGCCACTGCTGGGTTTTAAATGCTTTGGCCACACCCACAACCAGGAAGGGCAGGAAGAGCCCAAACCACCTGATTGGTCACCTGTAAGGAGGAAGTGGAGAGAGAGAACAGGTAAGAGAAAACCAGGAGTAAACCCAACACTGGGGTTGTCACACCCACCTTCTTAAGATGGTAGACCAGATGGGTTTCCCATATGAGTAAGTACACCAACCCCAGTCTAAATCTACAACAACATTACATCTGTCACATTATGTACAGTGAAATGCGCTGACACATACCCAAACTATATCCTAGTCCTCCGTAACCTGGTGCCAAGGGAAGCATATTTAACGGAACTGGAGAACAGCAGGAAGGAGGGGGACAGCAACAACAGCACTATTGAGACAGAAGAGGAGATTGGAAAAAAAAAAAAAAAAGAGCAAACACTTGGCGATAGACTGACTCCTGGAGGATGGTCGTCTGCCTTGACCAGTTCAGGTTAAAGAGAAAAGGTTAAAGGAAGACAAAGAGGCTATGTTCAGATGCAGGCAAATGTGGACCGATTTATTTTGTTCATATGTGACCTGTATCCGATCCATTAAAGACAGTTTGAACAGCACTAATCCAGTTTTTTAAAATCTGACCCAGGCCACTTTCATATGTGGTCCTAAATCTGATAAATATCAGATATTTTGCTGTGTGACTTTAGTCTGAATGGCCAGGTTGCATTTTACTGACCTTGACATCATAGGGTTACACAACTCAACTTGTTGAAAGAAGCAAAAACAAAAACAAACAAACAAACAAACAAACAAACAAACAAAAAAAAAAAAACACCCAAAAAAAACCAGAACAAAAAAAAAAACAAAAAACAAAACAAAACAAAAAAACAAAACCAAAAAACAAAACAAAAAAAAAAACACCCAACCCATTGAGTAGAAGCTACGCTGCTATTTGAATAGGAGCATTGGAAATGTCTGAAATAATGGACTTTGAAAAAACAAAAACTTTCATGCCTTGAACAGGTATATCAAGGCTGCACATAATTTCTGGAGGTTACACCTAAACCCAGAAAACATACTGGGGATGAAACAAAGTAAACAGTTAGGGAGTAGAGGTACACAACTGGTGGGTCCAATAAGGCCGCCAAGAGCCAGTACAAGTAATATGAAGAACTGGAAACAAGAGAATATAGATTCACGTAAACTGTATTTTGGGACAATAAAAGGAGAAGCAGTGGAAGTTTGGAGGAAACTGGCTAAACAGAGACTGGGAAAGAGCATTAGAGGTGGAAGACAGATGGAGCGAAAGAGAAAAACATTATAGAATGCCGATCTGAAGGACATTTATGGTGGTATAAAACCGACATACAGGTAGTGGACATAGTGGTACATGTAGTGGTAGACAGTGGTACATGTAGTGCTAGACAAAGTGGTACACATAGTGGTAGACAGTGGTACACGTATGTGGTAGACAGTGGTACACGTATGTGGTAGACAGTGGTACACGTAGTGGTAGACAGTGCTAGACAAAGTGGTACATGTAGTGGTAGACATAGTGGTACATGTAATGGATACACTGGTTACAGGTAGTGGACACCACGGTAGACATAGTGGTATAGGTCGTGGTGGTAGAGGTGGTGATAGTTGTTATGGCCCACGATTCTAACATTTGCCAGAGGACACTAAAAGGATTTCAAGTTCTTCATTTTTAGTTGTTGGTTTTACTTTAATTAAATCCCTCCCATCCCCAAAAACAAAGAAACAACTAAAGATTCAAAGAAAAGGACCAAGGTGAGCCGGCCAACTTAACAAAAGGACAGTATGTGGGCCGGGCCAACCCTGTACAGGGTCGTAGGAGCTGACCACATACCGCTACCCCTACAGAACACAACAAGCAACTAAATCCTAACAAAGAAAAAAGCTGAAAACATGACATCCGGACCCACCTGGTCAAACAACAAGCAAAGGCTAACCAAAAAGAGCTAAGGAGCACCCAACATGACTCATTCCAGGAAGCAGCAGCGCAAAACCTGATACGCACATCCTGTGGTAGTGGTAGTGGATTAAGTGTTTAATATAAAAACGAACATGCTAGCTTTATAGGAAAATAACTGGGGAAAAGTGGGATGAGATGCGTCCCAGGAGGAGAAGTGGGAAAAACATTTCTTTCTGTAAATAGTGTGTGCCTGCGTGGTCACGTATTACGTCAGGACCTCTTTTGCATATGGGGGTCACTTCAGGGTCACATTCAGTTCATACTGAAAACTGATAGAAGTCACATTTAATGTGCAATATGAATGAGCACACGACAATTAAAAAAACAACAAAAAAAAAAGATTTCACCAAAGAATCTGAGTTGATTTAAGACCTGCAGTCTGAACATAGCCAGAGAGAGAGGGAGAGAGAGACATTGATGCACTGCAAAATGAACTACAGAGTGTATTAAAAAAAAAAAAAAAAAACTACATTTTGAAAAATTACCCCCAGTTTCACATTTGGTAGTTTTTGGAATTTTCTTTTATGGATGTCGGTAGGTAGGGGATTGGTGGATATTTGTCCAAATTTACAGACCAATAGATTAACGAGACAAAAACAGCTGTACAATTAAGAACAGCATCATATAGAAGAATAAAAAAGCAAAATGACAAATACAATAGATTAAAAAGACATAAAAACAGCTGTACAATTAAAAACAGTGTTGTACAGAAGAATAAAAAAGCAAATTGACTAAAACACAATGGATTAAAAAAGACAAAACAGCTGTACAATTGAAAACAGCGTCATATAGAAGAATAAAAAAGCAAAATGACAAATACAATAGATTAAAAAGACATCAAAACAGCTGTACAATTAAAAACAGTGTTGTACAGAAGAACAAAACAGTAAATTGACTAAAACAATGGATTAAAAAGACATAAAAACAGCTGTACAATTGAAAACAGCATCATATAGAAGAATAAAAAAGCAAAATGACAAATACAATAGATTAAAAAGACAAAAACAGCTGCACAATTAAAAACAGTGTTGTACAGAAGACTAAAAAAACAAAATATAGACTAATACAGATTAAAAAAAACAGCTGTACAATTAAAAATAGTGTCATACAGAATAATAAAGCAAAATGACATACAATAGATTAAAATGACAAAAACAGCTGTACAACCAAAAACAGTGAAATAAAAATACCAAGTAAACAAAAAAAAAATCGCAACAAGGAAAGCACAGCGAGCGCAGACCTCCACCAAGACAGATCCAAAATCACCACGGCCATCATCACCACTGTGGCAGCACCGACAGACCCAAAACACCCAAAGTGCATGCACACACCACTACAACCAAGTTCCATACAAAAAAAAAAAAAAGTTGGTGAAATAAATTGACACTAAAATAAGTTAATAAAATAACCAAATTAAAAAAAAATAAAATTAAAAAATTAAAAAATTAAAAAAAAAATAAACACGCTCCTGGGTTTAAACCCAGGTAGGGTGGGAAGAGCCCAAGCCATCTGTCAGGAGGAGGAAAAAAAGCACGAGAGACACATTGGGGGAGGGGGGAGAAATCGATGCGCAGCAAACTGAACAACAGGGTGTATTAACAAAAAAAAAAAAAAAAACTATACATTTTGAAAAATTACCCCCAGTTCCACATTTGATAATTTTTGGAGTTTTCTTTTGTGGACGTCAGTAGGTAGGGGATTGGTGGATATTTGTCCAAATTTACAGACCCAAGTTTCCATGCATGAGTGAGCAGGGGCAAACTGCGCAATCCATGTTAAAACTGGTTTGCATGAAGTAGTGGTGAGATTTAAATCCAATCCAAGGTCATGGGAGGGGCCAATGGGCATCCATCTTGTTTTCCTCAAAATTGCCAGGTTACAACATTCAACTCATTTAGGCCTGAAAATGTCACACAGTTAACCCTAAACCTAAACCTAACCCTAACCTGTCCTGTCCTCAGTGACATTTTCAGGCCTAAACAAGTTGAATTAACACTGAAAGGCAGGAACAGCTGCCAAGGGGAAAGAAATGAAACCAACATGGTGGTCAAAGTGTTAATGCTGTAACCTGGCACTTTGGTGGAAAACAAGATGGATACCCATTGGCCCCTCCCATGACCTTGGATTGGATTTAAATCCCACCACTACGTCACACAAACCAGTTTCAACTCTGACTGCGCAATTTGTCCCTGTTCACTCATGCATGAAAACCTAGGTCTGCAAATTTGGACAAATATCCACCAATCCCCTACCTACTGACGTCCATGACATAAAATTCCAAAAGTTATCAAATGTGTAACTGGGGTAATTTTTCAAAATGTATAGTTTTTTTATACACCCTGTAGAACTGTTCAAAACTAACAGCTGGTGCTAATATAATTACTTTTTATGCATTTGGCAGACGCTTTTTTCCAAACCAACTTACAAGGGAAAACACAATATAAAAGAATACAATACAAGAATAAATTAGACAGAAAAACAGCTGTACAATTTAAAAACAGTGTCATACAGAATAAAAAAGCAAAATGATAGACTAAAATACATGAATAGATTAAAAAGACATAAAAAACAGCCGTACAATTAAAAACAGTGTTCGTACAGAAGAATAAAAAAAAAAAAAAAATCAAAATGATAGACTAAAATACATGAATAGATTAAAAAGACATAAAAACAGCCATACAATTAAAAACAGTGTTCGTACAGAAGAATAAAAAAAAAAAAAAAAAAAAAAAAAAAAAAAAAAAAAATCAAAATGATAGACTAAAATACATGAATAGATTAAAAAGACATAGAAACAGTTGTACAATTAAAAAAAGTGTCATACAAAATGAAAAAAAACACAATGATTGACTAATACAATAGATTAAAAAGACAAAAACAACTGTACGATGAAAAACAGTGTCGTATAGAAGAACAAAAAAAGCAAGATGACTAATAAAGATATAAAGTACTGAGCGCTTCATAAAAACTCGACAAACTGTCCATATTTACCAAACCCGCCCCAGAACCAGGTCAGACAGTGCTGTTAGACCCACATTAAGGCAGACAGAGCCCCTGAGTGTCCCCCCTCAACTACCCAACCCAAAATCTACCTGAACTGAACCCTAGTCTTCATGTGGTTCTGCGGTGGGTCGATTAAGGAGGAAACCAGTGGGACGTGAAGCACCTTGCAAAACAAACTGCTCCACAGGCCCCACGGACTGCCCCCGAGATGGTTACCACGGCAACCAACACTAGCCGCTCCCCACAACACCACAAAACAAAAAAAACAAAAAAAGGTGACAAACCCAAAGGGGTAGGTCTCTAAACCTGACTGGAGAACACCCAGACAATGTGAGTCTGAACAGTATTTCACTGACCTTCCAATGGTGACAAACAAAACACGATTCAAACTAAATAAACCAACTTGGGACAGAGCCCCCATTTTGTCAAGACCGGCCCATAGAGCCTTGACAAAAACAAACGGGAGGACGTCGTAAAAAAAACTGAATTAGTTAATAGTGCTTGAATCGGGTTAATACCAACTAATGAAGTAAATCTTATATGTAGTTTGTATTATCAGTAGTGTAGTGTGTGCATGGATGAGTGAAAGTGATTGATGTTTCAACTCCCACCCTCAAACCCCACACCCCTCCACCTCCAATCACCCACACCCACCCGCATAAACACACCCACCTACACACCCCTGCGAGATGTGATGACATGAAAATTCCACACCACAGCCCCCACAACAAAAATCACCACCACTGTGGCATCGCCAAGACAGACCCAAAACACCCAAAGTGCACACGCACACACCACTCCAACCAAGTTCCATTAAAAAAAAAAAGTCAATAAAGTAAATGAATACACTAAAATAAGTTAACAAAATAATAAAAAGAAATAAATAAAAAAAGAAACTTCAGAATTTAAATAAATAAAACAAACATGCTCCTGGGTTTAAATCCAGGTAGGGCGAGAAGAGCCCAAGCCACCTGTCAGGAGGACAAAAAGAGCGAGTGAGAGACAGAAAAAAAATAAAATTAAAAAAAAAAAAAAAAAAGGAGACATTGGAGGAGTGAGGAGAAATAAGGGGAGACATCAATGTGCAGCAAACTGAACTACAGGGTGTAGTATAAAAAACAAAAAACCTATACATTTTGAAAAATTACCCCCAGTTCCACATTTGATAATTTTTGGAATTTTCTCTTCTGGACACCAGTAGGTAGGGGACTGGTGGATATTTGTCCAAATTTACAGACCCAGGTTTTCATGTATGAGTGAACAGGGGCAAACTGCGCAATCCAAGTTAAAACTGGTTTGCATGAAGTAGCGGTGGGATTTAAATCCAATCCAAGGTCATGGGAGGGGCCAATGGGCATCCATCTTGTTTTCCTCAAAATTGCCAGGTTATAACATTAACACTTTGGCCACCATGTCAACTTTCAACTCGTTTAGGCCTGAAAATGTCACTGAGAGTTAACCCTAAGCCTAACCCTAGCCCTGACCTGGCCTGTCCTCACTGATATTTTCAGGCCTAAACAACTCGAATTAACAATGAAAGGCAGGAACAGCTGCCAAAGGGAAAGAAATGAAACTAACATGGTGGTCAAAGTGTTAATGCTGTAACCTGGCACTCTGGTGGAAAACAAGATGGATGCCCATTGGCCCCTCCCATGTCCTTGGATTGGATTTAAATCCCACCACTACTACGCACAAACCAGTTTCAACTCTGATTGCGCAATTTGCCCCCGTCCACTCATGCATGAAAACCTGGGTCTGCAAATCTGGACAAATATCCACCAATCCCCTACCTACTGATGTTCATGACATAAAATTCCAAAAATTATCAAGTGTGTAACGGGGTAATTTTTTAAATTTATAGTTTTTTTTTTTTTTAAATACACCCTGTAAAACTGTTCAAAACTGCTGGTGCTAATATAATTACATTTACATTTTATGCGTCTGGCAGACGATTTTTCCAAAGCGACTTACAAGGGAAAAAACAATATGAAAGAATAAAATACAAGAAATTCAAGACAGAAAAACAGCTGTACAATTTAAGAACGGTGTCGTACGAGAAAAAAAAAAGCGAAATGATAGGCTAAAATACAAAAAGAGATTAGAAAAAGACAAATAGCTGTACAATTAAAAAACAGCTGTACAATTAAAAACAGCGTCATACAGAATAAAAAAGCAAAATGATAGACTAAAATACAATAGATTAAGACAAAAACAGCTGTACAGTGTTGTACAGAAGAATAAAAAAAGCAAAATGATTGACTAAAATACATGAGTAGATTAAAAAAGACAAAAACAGTTGTATGATTAAAAACAGTGACATACAAAATAAAAAAAAAAAGCACAGTGATAGACTAATACAATAGATTAAAAAGACAAACTGTACAAACAAAGACAGTGTCGTAAAGATGACTTAAAAAAAAGCAAGATGACTAATAAAGATATAAAGTGCTGAGCACTTCATAAAAACTCGACAAACTGTCCATATTTACCAAACCCACCCCAGAACCAGGTCAGACAGTGCTGTTAGACCCACATTAAGGCAGACAGAGCCCCTGAGTGTCCCCCCTCAACTACCCAACCCAAAATCTACCTCAACTGAACCCTAGTCTTCACGTGGTTCTGCGGTGGGTCGATTAAGCAGGAAACCAGTGGGACGTGAAGCACCTTGCAAAGCAAACTACTCCATAGGCCCCACGGACTGCCCCCGAGATGGTTACCACGGCAACCAACACTAGCCGCTCCCCACGACACCAAAAAACAAAAAAAGGTGACAAACCCAAAGGGGCAGGTCTCTAAACCTGACTGGAGAACACCCAGACAATGTGAGTCTGAACAGTATTTCACTGACCTTCCCATGGTGACAAACAAAACATGATTCAAACTAAATACACCAACTTGGGACAGAGCCCCCATTTTGTCAAGACCGGCCCATAGAGCCTTGACAAAAACAAATGGAGGATGTCGTACAAAAAAAAAAAAAAAAAAATTGACTTTATTAGTTAATAGTGCTTGAATCGGGTTAATACCAAATAATGAAGTAAATCCTATATGTACTTTGTATTATCAGTAGTGTAGTGTGTGCATGGATGAGTGAAAGTGATGGATGTTTCAACTCCCACCCTCAAACCCCACACCCCCTCCACCTCCAATCACCCACACCCATAAACCCATCTGCATAAGCACACCCACCTATGCACCCCTGCGAGATGTGATATGAAAATTCCACACCACAGCCCCCACAACCAAAATCACCACAGCCATCACCACCACTGTGGCATCTGTGGAGACAGACCCAAAACACCCAAAGTGCGCACACACACACCACTGCAACCAAGTTTCATTTAAAAAAACAAAACAAAACTAAGAGTCAATAATATAAATCAATACACTAAAATAAGTTAACAAAATAATAAAATTAAATAAATAAAAAAAAGACACCAAAATTAAATTTAAAAAAATTAAAATAAAACAAACATGCTCCTGGGTTTCAATCCAGGTAGGGCAGGAAGAGCCCAAGCCAACTGTCAGGAGGGAAAAAAAAAAAAAAAAAAAAAAAAAAAAAAAACAGAGCAAGAGACAGACACACACACACACACACACACACAAAACCACGCAGAGAGAGAGAGACATTGAGGGACGGGGGAGAAATAAACATTTGATAATTTTTGGAATTTTCTTTTGTGGATGTCAGTAGGTAGGGGATTGGTGGATATTTGTCCAAATTTACAGACCCAGGTTTTCATGTATGAGTTAGCAGGGGCAAATTGCACAATCCAAGTAAAAAACTGGTTTGCATGAAGTAGCGGTGGGATTTAAATCCAATCAAAGGTCATGGGAGGGGCCAATGGGCATCCATCTTGTTTTCCACAAAATTGCCAGGTTACAACATTAACACTTTGGCCACCATGTCAACACTCAACTCGTTTAAGCCTGAAAATGTCACAGAGTTAACCCTAAACCTAACCCTAACCTGACCTGTCCTCACTGATATTTTCAGGCCTAAACTTGAATTAACATTGAAAGGCAGGAACAGCTGCCAAGGGGAAAGAAATGAAACTGACATGGTGGTCAAAGTGTTAATGCTGTAACCTGGCACTTTGGTGGAAAACAAGATGGATGCCCATTGGCTCCTCCCATGACCTTGGATTGGATTTAAATCCCACTGCTACTTTGCACAAACCAGTTTATTAAAAAAAAAAAAAAAAAAAAAAAAAACACTACAAGAATAAATTAGACAGAAAAACAGCTGTACAATTTAAAAAAAAAAAGTGTCATACGGAAGAACAAAAAGCAGCAAAATGATTGACTAAAATACAAGGGGAGAGAGAAATATTACACATCATTTATATTAAAAACAGGAGTAAATATAAAAAAGTACAGAACATCACAGGATATTTACATTAGAGAAGGAAACCAGTCAGGGTTTTAAATATGTTTAATGGATTTAATACAAAAAAAGAAAAAAAAGGAAAAAGACAAAGATCTGAAGTCATCAAGATACATGAGATTATGTTTAAAGTTTACAGAATGAATTCATGTTTAAAGTGTGATAGTGACCCTGGGATTTGTTCACGTTTTGAGGTTTCAATTTGTATTTCCCGTTTGCTTTTAGTTCAGTATCTATTTAGTTACATGTTCAAAGTTATTTATGAAAGTCTAATCAGTTACAAAGAGTCGATATATTACAAACTAGAATAAGCATGTGTGTGAGTGTGTAGATAAATACAAAGGTCATTTTATCAAACTACAAAAGGTAGGTCATTTATTAAACTACAAAGGTGTAACTCCACAAAGTCACACCCAATGGAGGACAAACAGTCCTGTCACCGACGACCAAAACCATCAATCTAGAGTCGCACAGGGAACTACGTCCAGACCCAATCACAGAAACCAATGCAAATATGCCAAGGAATGACTTCAAGCCACACCACGTTGAACAAACAACTGACAAACCAAGAGTTCAACTCCAATGAAACCCATCCAAACATCCTAACGGTCTTATGAATGTGAACGTGTAGATGTCATGGCACAGCGGCCAACAAACCAGCAGAAGAAATTTATAAATAAATAAATAAAATTAAATTAAATAAATAAACACCCACCTGTTGTCGTTCACCTGAAAAAAAGAAATATCTTGGGTATGACTGATAAAATGGGCTGTTTATTTTTATTGTGTACTACTGTTAGGAAATGGACAGTTTGTAATGTGTACTAGTGTCATGAAATGGACAATTTTTAACATGTACAAGAATCTCAACTCAAAACTCAGAATCACCTTATAATCACAACCAGTGAAAGAGTTGAAACGCCACAACACAAAACTTAACATAACGCAACTCCTCCCGTCCATGAGACAACAAGATTGATGATTTTGGTTCGTTACGTTACACTGAGGAACGATATACAGCCCGAGTATCATGTCCCACTAGGATCCAACAAACTGGCAAACCACAAATTCAACTCCAATCAAACCCATCCAAACCAGTCATATGGACTAAATGCTGGAAAAACCAGTAAATATACAAGACCAACTCCATATGCACTGGCAATCTGATCATCATAACCATCTTATAAATGTGCACATGTAAATGTGTAGATGTGATGGCACAGCGGCCAAAGAAAACAGCATCGGAAATAATAAACATGAATAAAGGGCATCGAATAACAGCGAATACACATGTAAAAACAGCCATGTAAATGTGTTTGCGTATATTGACCAACTCCATATGCACAAACAATCAGAGCATCATAAGCATTTTATGGATGAACATGCGAAGGTGTAGATGTTATGGCATGGCGGCCAAAAAAAAGGCATCGAAAATGATAAACATGAATAAAAGGGCGTCGATTAATAGCGAATACACATGTCGAAACATCCATGTAAATGTGTTTGTGTGCAGTTGAATATGAAGCTCAGTTTAACTAACACCACAAGGTGCAACTCCACAAATCTGAACCAGTACAGTCAGTAAACTCCACCAATACAACCAGATTCAACAAAAACTGACAAACCAAGAATTAAACCACAGTCATATATAGACTAAATGATGGAAACCAGTAAATATACTAGACCAACTCATCTAAGAAACTGAGCTTCATAAACATGTTTAAAATTTGAACGTGTAGATGGCATGGCATGGTGGCCAGTAAACCAGCAGAGGAAAGAATGAAAATGAAAAAAAGCAAGTAAACAAGTGTATATATGTAAATGTGTGTGCACAGATGAATATGAAGCTCATTTTAACACACAAGACAAGAAATCTTAACCAATACAACAGTCGCTACACCACAAGACACAGTCTTGTTATTGATGACCAAAACCATCAATATTAAGTCACAATATCCAATCCCAAATCACAGAAATAGATTTAAATATGAAAGGCTTTACACAAAACTAATTCAACCAGAACCAAACTGACAAACCAAGAGTTAAACTAATGAAACCACCATCATATTGATGAAAAGATGGAAACCCAGTAAATATACTACACCAGCTCATCTAAGAACAAACTGAACATCCTAGCCATCGTATGAATGTGAACATGCGTAGATGGCATGGCAGCCAAAAAAACAGACGAAATTATAAAAAAATACCACATACCCATTTACCTGAAGAAAAGAAATCTCAGATTATACTGTCATACAATAGACAGTTTGTTTTTGGTGTGTAATACCGTCATGAAATGGACAGTTTATTTTTGATGTGTACTAGTGTTATGAAACAGTTTATTTTTGATGTTTAATACTGTCATGAAATAGACAATTTATTTTTGATGCGTACAACTTATATGAAATAGTTTATTTTTTCTATGTGTATTTACTAGCCCAACAGTCTGAACATGTGTAGATGTCATGGCACAATGGCCAGTAAACCAGGAGGAGAAATAATAAAAACACCACCCACCTGTTGTTGTCTACCTGAAAAAAAGATGAATTCAGTATACAAATACATGAAAAACCATCCATGTAAAAGCGTTAGTATGTGCAGCTGAATATGAGCCAATTTAAACACAAAGTATAAGTGTAACTCCAAACACTTCAACCAAATAAGCTAAAACATAGAAACCCAGTAAATATACTAGACCAACTCATCCAAGAACAATCTGAGCTTCATAAACATCTTATGAATATGAACATGTGTGGATGTCATGGCATGGCGGCCAATAAACCAGCAAAAGAAATAATGTAAACAGTGCATACCTGTTGTTGTTTACCTGAAAAAAAGAGCTGTGTGTGAGTGTGTGTTGCTCATTTCAAAAGATAGAAAAATCACCACCAGTGTAAGAGTTGAAATGCCACCACACAGAATTTAGCACAGCAACAAATCGTCCTGCCATTGACAACCAAAACCATCCATATCACCATCACACTGGGAGCCAATTTCCAGTCACAATCACAGACAGACTCCATCAGTACCATCTGATTCTAACAAAACTGACAAACCAAGAATTAGACTTTCTGCATCAAATGGAATTAAACATGGAAACCCAGTAAATATACTAGACCACCTCATCTAAGAGCAAACTCTGCATTATAAAAACCAGCAGAATAAACGGGCATCAATTAACAGCAAATGCACATGTAAAATCAGCCATGTAAATGTGTTTGTGTGTACTAGACTAACTCCATATGCACAGACAATCTGAGCATCATATGCATCTTATGAATGTGAACATGTGAATGTGTAGATGTGATGGCGCAGTGGCCAAAAAGCATAGGACATAATAAACATGACTAAAGAGCATTGAATAAGAGCGAATGCACATGTAAATGTGTTTGTGTATACTAGACCAACTCCATATGCACAAACAAGCTGATCATCATAAGCATCTTATGAATGAACATGTGAAGGTGTAGATGTTATGGCATGGCGGCCAAAAAAGAAAAAAAAAAATAAAATAAAATAAAAAAAAATTAAAAAATAAAATTAAAAAAAGCATCCAACATGAATAAAGGGCATCGAATAAAAGCGAATACACTTGTCAAAGCGTCCATGTAAATGTGTTTGTGTGCAGTTAAATTAATGAAGCTCAGTTTAACTAACAATACAAGGAGCAACTCCACAAATCTGACCCAATACAGTCAGTAAACTGCACCAATACAACCAGATTCAACAAAAACTGACAAACCAAGAATTAAACCACAGTCATATAGACTAAATGATGGAAACCCAGTAAATATACTAGACCAACTCATCTACAAACAGACTGAGCTTCATGTGTATGAATGTGTAGATGTCATGGCACGGCGGCCAAAACACCAGCGGAAGAAAAAAGAAAAAAAGCTCCACTTACCCGTCGTTGTTTACCTGAAAAAAAGAAACATGAACATCCTAAGACTCTCCTCAGATCACTAGAGCTGAAACTCCAACACCAACAACGACTTAAACACTCCTGACTCACAAACATCAGCATTATGCCGACGCATGCGCACGGGCCCAGTGTGGAGACCCGGAGCGCGAGCCCACCACCCCAACCACCACCTCAATCAGCCCAAAGCAGCTCCTTACTCTGCGACGACTGCTGCGTTTTGACCGCGAAGACTTCAACGGCGTCTCCCTGTCAAAATGGAGTCAGTTTAAAACACTTTATCCACATATTAATGTCGATTCAAACGCTATCCAAGTGTTTCATTCCTTACCTTTCTATCCGCGGCTCGTGCCTCCTCCTCTGTGGCTCCTCGTGCAGGTTGGAGTTCGGTTTGTTCGGTCAAACTCGGACCTTTACTTTTGTTTGTTTGTTTGGTTTTTGTTTGTTTGTTTGTTTGTTTGTTTGTTTAAACGCACAGTAACTCTAGTCGTAGCCGTACTCTAGTGCCGACTCCCCGTGTCTATTTTCCGCACATCACGTTCATGTCACAAGCATAAACCAACCTTTAAGGTTTCCGTCTTTTTCTGCTTCTTCTTGTGCTTTCCGGCAGAGTACCGTTCCGAACTCTTCTCTGAAGCGTCTCCTCTTCGTAAAAGTCACCAATCAGCCGCACAAACGCTGACAGGCTGTTGACTTCCCCTGCTCTCCTGCTAATGGTTCCGCCTTTTAAAGGGGGTTATTAGTGTCACCTGTGCAGATGACGTCAGTAGGATGCGCACGCATATGAAGACGGAAAGGAAATGATGATTTCCAAATTCCAGGATGTGGAGAACTGCTGTGTTTTTCTGGACATGCTGATGAAACTTTAAACCATTTGTTTTTGGAATGTAATATCACAAAACAGTTTTGGTCTAACCTTTGTTCTCATATCTTCACCCAAGTTAACATGTCATACTGTTTTTCTCTGAAAGATGTTATATGTTATTATGAAAATAAGGACAAATGTCTCCAATATTTAGTTCATTTTTTTATTTTATTGGGTAAATATTTTATTCATTAACAAAAATTCTCAGCCTTCAAACCAACCTTTCCTCATTTTTTAAATGAATTTAATTCACTTCACAAATCATTAACCCTTGTTAATAAAAAAAAAAAAAAAGACATTCCTTGATAGTTATAAGTTATTTAATGTTTCCTCTGACAGTTGATGAAATTTTAGATGAGAAATTATTTATGTATGTAGGTATGTATGTATGTATGTATGTATGTATTTATTTATTATTTATTTTTTGTATATGAATTATTTAAAATGTATTTCATGCATATATGGATTTTATGATTGTATTTTGTTTTTATATCTGTATTCTCTTGTATTGTATATATGGTGTTATATGCTAAATGTCTGACAAAGTTTGTATATTAATATTTAAATAAAGTTAAAAAAAAAAAAAGTAAAGTAAATGAGAAAAAAAATTCATTGGACTTCTTCTGCTCTTGCTCTTTTGCAGAAAAGAGAATAAGATTTAAAAAAAAAAAAAAAAAAAAAAAAATTAAAGCTGCAAGCAGCATTGGACGGGACCTCGCACTGGGCGATCCGCCTCCCGTGCGTTCTGCCTCCTGTGCGTTCCACTTCCCATACGTTCCGCCTCCCGTTACTTCTGCGTCCCGTACGTTCTGCCTCCCATACATTCCACCTCCCGTGAGTTCCGCCTCCCGTGGCCGTCGACACCTACGTTCCACTCACACCTCTCCGTCCCAACACCAGCCCCCTCCCTTTTGCATCCGTCCTCCTTTCATCCCTACAGAACACCTGCGCCCCTCTGCTGAAACAGTCACCTTTTAATGAGGCTTTTATTTTGAAAAGCCAACTGTGTGTGTATGCAAGTGTGTGTGTGACAGACCGAATCCGTTTGAGTGACTTGAAAATTGTACAAACAGGTGAGCATAAAACTCATGCTTTACCATTTTTAATAAGGCTTTGATTTTGTAAAACTTTATTGTGTGTGTGTGGGTGTGCCGTTCACATTTTGTCATCCCCTCATTTTTTCATATATATATATATATATATATATATCATTGCGTCCTCCCATATTTTTTGCAGTGCTCGATGTAAGGAACATTTTGACATTGGTTTCATGTCTCTTGGACATTCCTGCTGGCCGCTATGGTGGTTTCCATGTTTTTTTGACAAAGGTGGCACTAGAGAGTGCATTTTGGCACCTACGGGGTTAATTTTTGCATTTTATCAAATTTTTTGCCAGACCTGACATACATGCCAAATTTGATGAGTTTTGGAGCATGTTTAGGGGGTCAAAATCCAGTTCAAAGTGGTGTCGGGAAAATAATAATGATGATGATGATGATAATAATAATAATAAACAAACGAAAAAAAAATAGGGGCCTTGCCTTCTGGCTAACTTTATTGTGTGTGTGTGTGTGTGTGTGTGTGTGTGTGTGTGTGTGTGTGTGTGTGTGTGTGTGTGTGTGTACAGTACAGTACAGGCCGAACTACAACGTATAAAAATTCAGGATAAAATTCCCTTTGTTTTCATCTTTGTCAATGTCGGATTGATACGAAATCGATTTCTTTGTCTCCATCAGTTTTCTGTGCTGTCTCCATACGACACTTTTTGGTCCGTCACTTCTCGTCACTTGTGGTTTCAGGTCGTCTTCTGGTCCCCACTCTACCTGGAAACATGGAGACTAAAGTTGGGAGAAAGCAGCAGAGTCCTGTCTGGGATTTATTTGAATACGACGACAGAGAAGAAGAGAAAAGACACGACTAAACTAAAACTAAACTAAAACTAAGCATTTAGAAAAAAATGAAAACTAATAAAAACTAGTAAACCTGCTCTAAAAACTAATTAAAACTGAATTAGAGAAAAAAAAAGTCCAAACTAAATAAAACTGAACTAGAATGAAAAATCCAAAACTATTCGAACCTTCCTCCAGACCTTTTCCATTAGCAGGCGGTTACTCACTCGTCTTACAAACACTGAAATTAATTTTGGCGTTTATGTGAATGAATGAGCGGATGAAGGTAAACTTTAGACGTTGCCTCAGACGATGCAATCTGTGCAGTTGTCATTAACCTCCCGTTCTCGTTTGCCTCCGGTCTGTTCCAGTCCTTTTAGTATCCGGGTCGGTAAATGTGTCAAAGGAAGGCGGGCTGATGCACTAACATCAGCATAAATCCAATTATACACCTGATGGAAATGATCCCCACCAGGCCTGGGAATCCAGGCAGGACGCTACGGCGCTCCAAATGCAGACTGAACGTATCCACGGTGATGATGATGATGTTTACAGCAGTAGACGGGCTTTCTGCCGCAGACTGTAATGATGAGTCTGGATGTCATCAGCAGTGCCTTAAAGCCAGTTCTGATCTGCCTGACAGCTGAAAATCTCACAAACACTGGAATTAATGTTGGCGTTTACATGAATTAATGAACAGATGAACATAAACTTCAGATGTTGCCTCAGAGGATGCAATCTGTGAGGTCGTCGTGAACCAGTTGGTCGATTAACCCGTTCGGCTGAACCTTAAAAGTCCTGAATCCACCTTGATCTGACAAACGTTCCTCATTAAATCTCTTCTCTGGGTGTTTTCTGCAGTTACTCCAGTGACCACTGGGCTGTTGCTGCTTTTAGAAACATGAGCTTCTGGGACAACCTAAATGATGAAACCAAGGCAATTCAACATAATCCATCAATAATACATTTAAAAAGACAATCAAAACCAAAATGTTAAGAAAATATGATGAAATGGGCAGACTTTATTTCTGTTTCCGATATGTGTGTTATTGTTATGAAAGAGACAGAGTCTGTTTTTGATACGTACAGCATTTTTACCTCTGCCAGGAGGTATTGTGATCACTTTGCTTTGTGTGTTTGTTTGTTTGTTTGTTCTCAACTTTCATGTAAAACTCTTCCACCCATCTTTCCCAGATCTTCCCCACAGATAGGCCTAGGCCCTGGGACCAACCCAGGCCATTTTGGTCCCAGTAGGCCAAAGTTCAAGGTCACAGCAAGGTCACAACATCTACAATTTTCCATCTGTCATCATTGAGAGATTTTCCAAAATTCATCAAAAATTCAAAACAACTCTGATTCTCCTCCAGTTGGATCCACCTGTAGCTTAGAACAATCTCTTGTATCTGGAACTAAATTGTCCACATCCACTGTGGAATGTGGACTCTGTGGACATTTACATTTAACATTGAAAATCCCATTTCCCACACATTTAAAATTAGAACTCAACAAATATTGATGTGAATTGAATCTAATTGGACAGACACATGACTGGGACCAGATTCAACTTTTTCTGCTGTATGGAACAACCTGGAAACTGTTGAATTTAAACAGAAATAGTTGAACCACACATGCACACTGTTCAGGTGCTTGGTGGAGCTTTGTGTTCTCTGAACACTTGTTGTGTTTGTGCTTAGTCAGAATTTAGTCTAAAAGAAAAACCATAACTAACTGAAACTGTATTGTGTGTTTACAAAACTAACTAAAACGGATAAAAATTCTGGATAAAATTCCCTTTGTTTTCGTCTTTGTCAATGTTGGATTGAAATGAAATCAATTTATTTCCCTCTCTCAGTTTTCTGTGCTGTCACCATACGACACTTTTTGCTCCGTCACTTGTGTTCACTGTGGTTTCCAGTCGTCTTCTGGTCCCCACTCTACCTGGAAACATGGAGACTAAAGCAGCAGAGTCCTGTCTGGGATTGATTTGAATAGGAGCACAGAGAAGAAGAGAAAAGAGACCACTGAACTACAACTGAACTACAACTGAACTACAACTGAACTACAACTGAACTACAACTGAACTACAACTAAGCATTTAGAAAATAATGAAAACTAATAAAAACTATCAAACCTGCTCTAAAAACAAATTAAAACTGAATTAGAGAAAAAAAAAGTCAAAACTAAATAAAACTAAACTAAAATGAAAAATCCAAAACTATTAGTACGTTGATATGCACAATGAAGGCAGAAGTGATAAGCAGAATCGTTAAGCGGGCAAAGGATTCCAAGGAATCGAGCTACTGGGAACCGGTTCTCAAAAAGAACCGGTTCTCGATTCCCATCCCTATGAGTAAGTATAATAATATGACCGCTTCTCTGGACTCTAGTTTCAGGTTGAACTGACGGACAGTAGGGATGTAACGATTACCGGTAAAACGATAAACAGCGGTAAAATTGCAGACGGTTAGTATTACCGTTTAAATTCTAATTCTCATGATAACCGTGTTTGATTACCGCACTTTACCAGAGAAAACGACTATGTAAAGATCTGCTTTTATGTCAAATATTCGAGTATAGTTTTAATTTATTACAATTTTAATTTTCTATACCTACTATTTGGAACTGATATTCACCTTTAAAGTCTTTGAAAAGGTTCGTTAAGCATCTGTGTGTTATTTATGCAATATATACATTTTTCAAATGTGATTTTATATATTTTTGTGTTTTTTGTCCTTTTATGTTTTTATAGTAGGTTAAAGTGAAAAAATAATAGACAGATGATATAGATGAAGCTGTGCTGAAAAAAAAACAGATCCAAAACATGGGTATCGTAAATATTTGTTTATATAGTATATAAAGGCAAAATCAAAAGGACTGAAAAACAGACAAAATAGGCTCAGATCACTAAGGGTTAATATTTGAATGTTTCTGCAACAGAAGGGACACTGGGACTATTATTTTATTTGTTTTTGTTTTTTTTAAATACAACTTGGTTAAATTATTTCAGTGTGTGTATTAATACTTTTTGAACATTTTGAGCACAATTTCAATAATATTACGATAATAATGATAACTGTGATATGAAATTGTCATATGTTTTCATCCCTGCTCAGTATCATGTCCTACCGCTGGGTCTGGGTCACATGTCATCCCTTCTTTCATTCTCCTTCCATTCTTTTTAATAAATCGACCAAAAATAAAACAGTGTGTATTTTGTACTGTGGTTATTTCTGTATCACGTACTGCATACCACGTCTGTTAAACTTTTAATACAAGCCCTCGACAATAACTCTGTTTGACTCAGTTCACTGAGTCAAAATCTCAATAAAGTCCATGTAAAATATATTCATACAGTCATTTAATTCTAATCAAACAGCCACAAGCTGTTAAATGTTAATGTTGGCTTATTAAATGAGATATGACACTAGTGACAGCCACTGCACACTGAACCACTGCAGGGAATAGATTATGTATCATATAGGACAGAATGTAATGCTTCTTAATTCAATACCAGCAAAAGGACGTCTTTACGGCATTCCAGAAATATATGCAGCACTGCGTAGGGTTCACCAGTCTACTGCCCTGCTGTTTGAGTCATTTGAATGGTACTAAAAAGCACTTAAAAGTTAAGAAAATGGAATAAAATTCACTCAGTCTTTGAAATGCAAAGAATACATATCGGCTAAAATTTACAAGTGGCCATTTTTGTCCAAAAAAAAAAAACAACAGTTGTCCTACAGTCATAGAAGTGTGTGTAAATAATGCTAATCCATTTGTGCTCAGACTACTGATATTCTTTGACAGTGGAAGCTCTATTTTCATAAATATTGGATTTGGAATAGCACGTGGATGTGAAAACTTTTGCTGGTGGACGGACGTGACATTACCCATGATGCTCTGGTCAGTCCCAGTACTTTATTAGGAATAAACTTCTAGACTTCCTATTGCTAATTGTGCTCTTCTTCATAAATGTTGGTATTGTGGATCTAAAACAATCCCAGCTGACACAAAAACACTAAATGTGTCAGTGGACGGATGTGACATGGTTGTTGTGGATCCCATCATACTGATGCTCTGCAGCCATGTCAGCGTTTACACTAATGATCCCTGTGCAAAAACTAGGAGCACTATTATTTATTGGATAGTTTAGCATCAGACTAAAGAGGAAAGAACAATCTAGAATTGTTCTTTCTGTATAAAAATGCTTCTTATTGTAAAAGTGTTGATGTAAACAGTGCTGTGTGCCATTCTTCATGTATGTGTTGGTGGAACAGAAGCAGGATGGATCAGCACCATACTCCAGATTGAACCTGTACAAATAAAACATGTGATATGGAGGAGAGAATCTGGGAAGAAAAACTGGGGAATCCAAAAGAAGAGAAGATTTGTTTTTCAGCTCAGTTCAGTTCAAATAGAACTTGTCCATTTGTGACATGAAAATATAGCATTAATTGTGATGAAATTGTTCATTTTGGAGCTGAAAACATAGTTCATATGAGCATCAACATGTTGAACAGAACTGAAATCCTGTCCATTTGAACAACTGTCATTTACCAACACAAAGGAACTTTGGATTCACTGAGACTGATTTAATATGAACACAGACACAAAGAAGAGCTGTGAGCAGAGTTTAGCCGATCTAGTAATGAAAGCAGATAGGAGGTATGAAGTGGATGTCTTCTCTGTTCGTCCATTCTGTCCTTGTTTCGTCCCAAACACGTTGAAGACCACAGACTCAAATCTGACCTGTTACAGATGACACTGAACACACAACCTGTGACCGTCTTTGATCACATGGATCACTGTGGGCCAATCACAGCAGCTCCCTGAGGTTCTCCTAGGCCCAATCCACCCCTTGGCCCCTCCCCCTTTAACCCCAGTTCTAAGGGGTAGTGGAGTACTCATTCTTCTCTAAATGGTCCAACCCTTCCAGACCCGTTCCATCATCGATATCACTGTAAATGGGTTTAGTTCATTCCAACACCACAAACTGTCTCCATCTCACACAGTAACTGCAGTCACTTTAGTAACTAAGGTAACTCCAGTAACTTCAGTACCTCCAGTACCTCCATACTGGTTGGTCTGTCCTGTACTCAGGACCACCTCAGTCCTGTTTCTACTTCATTAACTTCATAATGACGGTCCAGTCTGTTCTCTGGGTGAAGGATACAGTGCGTCTCATGTGCTGTTTCATATGCATTCAAGCGTATCATGGATGCAGCGCTCCCCCCCACAGATAAGCAGCAGCAGCAGCAGCAGCAGCAGCAGATTAAAGCCGTTCATTTAGTGCTGTCCGCTCTCAGTGCCCCCCCCCCCCCCCCCCCCCCCCAGATGGTGATAATGAATTTCACACATGCCACTGCCTGAGACAGAATCTCAAACCTACACTGAGGATGTTAGGATTATGATGGTGTGGTGAGCTGTGGACGTCCAACATCTGAGGTTTGGAGATGCTGTGTGCCAGCGCCCCCCCCCCCCCCCCCCCCCCCCACACACACACACACACACACACACACCACCGCCTCCAGCTGAGGCACATCTCCAAGAAGTCCACCCCTGCACTTCTGAGCTGCAGAGGATTAGAAGAGCTGAGGAAACATGGTGATAGAGCCACTGATCCACAGCCAGGCCCCCCACTGACTCAGCCCCACCCACTGACTCTACCCCAGCCCCACCCACTGCCTGTGCCCCAGCCCCAACCCACTGATTCTGCCAATGCCACAGCCCTACCCACTGACTCTGCCCCAACCCCTGTCTCTGCCCCAGCCCCCCCCCCCCCCCCCCACCACTGCCCAGACCCCAACCCCCACCCCAGCCTCTGCCCCCGCCCCAACCCCATCCATTGTCTCTGCCTCACCCACTGCCTCTGCCCAAACCCAAACCCCAGCCCCAACCCCACCCACTGCATTTCAAAATGAAAAAATATATTTAAAAAATATATATATATATGAAGCGAAAATGTCATAAACAATGTGATAAAAAAGAAGGTATAAACACAAATCTAATAATAGAATTTATAATAATATGAAACATAAACAGTTCACAAAACAGCTTCAGCTTCAAAACAGAAAAAGGAGACCTGGAGAATTTGTGTGCAGTTGTTTCAATATTTTTTTTATTCAAAATCTGTAAATGTTTTTTGTTTATTTTCTACAGTGTAAAAGGTCACAATTTATACTGAAGTTGAAATGAATATGAACAATATAAAAAAAGAACCAGGTTAGAAGAAGCAATAACATCCATACAAAATGATGCACTAGAAGAAAGAAAGAAAGAAAGAAAGAAAACCACATGAGTGGGAGGAAAGATTCAAAAGCACACGTTTAAAAAAGTTATGTCCAAAAACCCAGAGGAGGAATGACAGTAAAGAACCAACATGAAGATCACAGTTCACCAAAGTAGAAAAACGGAACCAGAATTCGCAACAATAACGGGAAATATATCGTATTTAGTCAAATGATATGAGGAAGTACTAACAGATATCAGGAAAAGAAACATTTATCATGAACTCACACAGTGCACAGTCATAAGAAAATAGACAGGAGTCATGTAGAATAGGACCAAAAGGATAGATTTAGATAGATTTATATACTTTGAACATATACAGTTTTTACAGTTCTCTTTTCCTTGGATATACGAGGAGAGTAAATAGCTCTTTTGCGATGCACATTTGAGCATTTTTTTAATTATTTTTTTCTTTCTTTCCAGTCCTGAATATTGTGTGTGATGTTTGTTTTTTCGAGCAGCAGCAACACAGGTCCGTGTATCTGTTGGTAAGGTGATTTTCTTTTCAGAAACAAAAAAACAAAAACTGGATCTGAAAATGTGATGTCTGTAAAACAGAATTTCAGTTTGAACACAGGAACATTTGGTGATAGAACATTAGATCCTGTTGGGATCAAATAAAAATGTGTTTAGTATTTGTGCAGATTTCTGCTGTGATTCAATTCTTCAAGGAAATAACCTTTTTTAAAAAAAGAAACAAAACCAATAAAAATTTACCTTTTTAAAAGTATCTTGATATATCGTGATATATCGTATCGTGATCCTAGTGTTGTGATTTGTATCATATTGACAGATTCTTGCCGATACACAGCCCTAGTGTACATCCACCTTATGACAAAAAAAATGTAATTTGTGCATTTAATTGAAATTATGAAAAACCCATTTTTCAATTTTTAGTTTTTGATTTGTACCTGAATAATGAAAGAGTCATTTTTTGGTTTTCCGATTGTTGATTCTCAATTGAATATGAAAAGAACAAATGATAGACGGATTTATTTTTGGCCCGTTTTTCAATTTCGGTCAGGAAGTAACTTTATTTTTGTTATTAGAGAGAAAACGAGAATCAATCCAATTTTTAAATTTGGTTTATCTGTTTTAGAGCTGCAACCAATTAATTGATTAGGGGCTTGAAGCGAATGCAAAAATTCGATTTGATTAATCGACTTGAATTGACTGAAGGGAAATATTCTGTTTCAGTTTTCCTGAATTGAAGCTTCTTTGTGCGTCACAATAAGCGTCCGTGTGAAACACAACAGTGGAACCAATGTTTAACAGCAGAGAAATGAAGGAAACAAAGCTTTGATTCAGGAGAACTGTGGTTGAATGTTTTTTTTTTATCACTTTGAGCCGATTAATTGGTTGCAGCTCTAATCTGTTTTGACACTGAAAAGGAAAAACGCTTTGAAATTCAACTTTAATTCTTTTATTTTAAAATGAAAACCAATGAACCACTAGTTTCTCTTTAGTTTCTGAACAGAAAATCCAATTCCCCACGGATCCACAGACCGACACGAGTGGTCGTTTTTCTATTTGTATTTATTTTTTTCAGCAGTGATGGACTTCCAGCTTGCTCTAAAGTGCTGCCGTTTGCATGGTCGTGCTCATTTCGAAGTGCTTCAGTGATTCTTACAAAAATAGACATTTGAAGGGGACACAGAATCAGACCCTCTTCGTGTTCATCTCCTCGCTCCCTAATGAGAAATAAAGCCTGACATGTTATTGCTACAAAGGAGAATGATTCCATAGATGAGCGAGGGATGGCACTTCCACTTCAAATATGTCACATTTTATTCATAAACTGATATTCGATAAATGAGTTAAAGCACCAATAATCCATGAATAATCCATCAGGGGGAGGGTAAAAACAGATAATACACACTTACTGTCATTGGCTGACACATTTGTTCAGACTAACTAGTTTCTTTTTCACTCGTTTTTTCCACAAACGTGAACCTGATGCTGGTCCTGGATCTGGACCTGGGTAGGCCCACCTGGCTGACCTGTGCATTTGAGTAGATGAACCAACAGAAGGTGTTTGGACTAAAGAGGACAGGTTTAAACCAGGGCTGTCAAACTCATTTTAGTTCAGTTCCACATTCAGCCAAATTTGATCTGCAGTGGACCAGACCAGTCAAATAACAACAGAATAATACATAAATAATGTCAACTCCAAACTTTCTTCTGTTTTAGAGTGAAAAAAAGTAAAATTATGCAATGAAAATGTTTACATTCACCAACTATCCTTTAAAACAATGTGAACAAGAAAAGCACTCAGAGAGCGCAGACCTCCGCCAAGACAGATTTGTAGGTGGTTTTTGAGTAATTTTTGGTAGAATTTAGGTGATTTTTGAGTCGTAACTTCTCATTAGTCCATGTGCATTCTGGATCAGATCTACAAAGACACTAAACACTGAGGAACAGGAAGAAAAGAGTTCAAACTGGGCTGAATTTTCTTTAGACATTTCAGGTTGTTCATATTTATTCAGGTTATTCACATTTTATTGTTGCAGGATAGTTTGTAAATGTAAATATTTTCAGAATTTAATGTTATTTTTTGAACTAAAACAAAGACAAAAAAAATTGAAGTTAATTCTAATTTTTTTTTGCTTAATTGAAGATTTTTTACTAAAATGAATATTTTTTTTGGCTTAATTCAAGATTTTTTCACTTAACTGAAGATTTTTTTTTTTGCTTAATTCAACATTCTATTTTGCTTAATTGAAGATTTTTTAATTTTCTTTAGACATTTCAGGTTGTTCATATTTGTTCAGATTATTCACATTTTATTGTTGCAGGATAGTTTGTAAATGTAAATATTTTCAGAATTTAATGTTATTTTTTGCACTAAAAGACAAAAATTTGAAGTTGTTATTATTTATAGACGTAATGTAATTTTTTCTTCACATCAAACTGAGAAGAAAATATGAAGTGATTCTTTTTTGTAGGATATTTTACTTCAGATCATATTGGTCTGTTTGTGGAACCTGAACTAAAATGAATCTGTGAAATTTTTACACTTTGTAAATTCATCCCAGGGGTCGGATTGGAACCTTTGGCAGGACGCATTTGGCCCCCAGGACGCATGTTTGAGACCCCTGCCATAAATAAACTATCTCTGTGGAAAAGCAACTGGGAAAAAAAAAAAAATCGCTTGTACATTTTTTTTTTTTTAAACATCACTGTAACCTAATTTAACATCGCAGACAAAAGGAAAACAACAGGGTGTGACACAATAAGACTAGTAAATGTATCCGACTAATAAGTGCGTACCGTAAACTCTGAGTTTCGGCCTGTGATGGACTTTTGTTTTACGCTTTTTACTCAAAAAAGGCAATTCTGTTCGAATAAAGAGACGTGCCTGGCTCCGTGTCAGCTCATGCTCTTTGTGTTGGTGTTAGATTTAAATATCTGCTAACACGCATTCCAAAAGTACAAAAAAAAAAAAAAAAAAGACCCGGGGGGGTGTGTGTGGGGGGGTGATTGTCTGAAGCGCCTTAGAACCCTTTGACTGGAACGTGAAACACAAACACAGGAGTGAAGAGCATTGGTTGGACTGGACTGATCTATATGTACATACATCAGGTCCGCTCTTACAGTCACGGAAAAAATTATTAGACCATCAAAAGTCATGAAAAAAAAAGGTGTTATCCAGTCTGAACTCCTGTATGTGTCCTGTGACTAAAACAGACAGAAAAAGAAAACATGGAATGAATAAAAGTATGGAAGTAAATCTGTGTCGTCAGATTTTGAATTATAAAAGCCACTGAATTTCTAGCACTGAATTTTTTTTGCACTAAAATTAAGTATCTGAATTTTTTTTCAGCATCACATGACCAACCTAACGTAACTTGATTGGCTGGCTGTCGGTGCGACTTGAGATAGAATCGATTGTTTATCCTTGGTGTCCAGGATGTGTGATCTGAATTTTTTGTGCCTGAATTTTTTTGCATCTGAATTTCTTGCATCTGAATTTTTTGTGTCAAAATTTTTTACATCTGAATTTCTCGCTTCTGAAGTTTTTGCATCTGAGTTTTTTTGCCTCTGAATTATTTGTGTCTGAATTTCTTGCTTCTGAATTTTTTGCATCTGGATTTTTTGCATTTGAATTTTTTGCATCTGAATTTTTTTTTATTCTAAATTCATGAACATGGTAAAATTGTGAGACAAAAAAATCAGATACTTAATTTCAGTGCAAAAAAAATTCAGGTACTTAATTTCAGTGCAAAAAAAATTTCACATACTTAATTTCAATGCAAAAAAAAATTCAGTGCAAGAAATTCAATGGCTTTTACGATTCAAAATCTGATGAGACAGATTTACCTCCATATAAAAGCACTGTTTTTGTCAGTACAATGCCATAGATACTGATGTAAGAACTGAAGTGATTTTGGTTTTTAATCAAGAAAACATGTTAAATGGATAGATACCAGCTCTGAAATTCAACTACTATGAGCTATTTTTGTTATTATTATTATTATTATATTTGTTCAAACAAATGGACCTTTAGTTGGACCAGGCATTATAATGAACAAGAAACTGAAGAAAACAAGGGGTGGTCTAATAATTTTTTCCGTGACTGTGTACATGTCAGAGAACATCAGGACAAAAAACACAGACACAGTTTTGCAGTTCGACCTGGACCTGCATTTATCAAAAGACACGTTTAGTTTCGACCTGTTAGAAATAATATCCTTGAACTTCCGAAGCTTCGTATTATCAGCCGAGACATTAACAGAACCGATAATTCCACATGTTCTCAGGTGTTTCTACCCAATTCTTTATTTAGTTCAGGGGCCATATTTAGCCCAATTTGATCTCAAGCGGGCCAGAGCCAGTATAATAATAATGTAATACCCTGTAAATGATGACTTTTTCTCTTTGTTTTACTGCAATTAAAAAAATATTAACATCTACAAACTATCTCTTCACAAAAAAAGCTGTGAATAACCTGAAGAAAACTGAAATTTTGTGAGAAAAATACGTGCAATTTTAATAATATTATGCTTCAACTTATCATTTATACATATGTATTACACATAATGTTGCATAAACATTTGGTAACAGGCAGAATATTGTTCCAATTTAGTAACTTTTAGAGTAAGTCTTTACAATATTATGTCTCAGTTCATTATAAACAAAACTTTCAGATCACAGTTGATCTACAAACACAAAAAACATTTAGTAACAGGCAGAATATTGTTAAAATTGCGCATAATTTTCTTTAAACATTTCAGGTTATTCACATTTTATTGGTAAAGGATAGTTTGTAAATGTAAATTTTTTACATTAGACCAAGAAGAAAATTTGCACTTATTTACAGATTATTATTTTATTTCAGATCACATATGTCTGTATTTGGCTCCTGAACTAAAATGAGTTAACAATTTTTCCATTTCTCAAATTCATGCCGCAGCTGCACTGGACCCTTTGGTGGGCCGGTTTTGGCCCACGGGCTGCATGTTTGACACCTGTGATTTAGATCCTTGAGTTCGGATTATGAACACAGTCTGCAGCCAGTTGAAGGTTCAATAAAGGCTGAACTGGGACCAGTCTCTTGTGTCGTCTGAATGTTCGAGTACATGCACGTGATGTCGTATCCGGCAGAAGAACTGTAGCTACATCCAACGGGCGCCGCGACCGTGAAAGCTAAACGTCGTGGGCCCTTTCATGAAATTCAGTATCTTGTTGATCTTTCAAAGCAGCGGCGCTACCGTGAAAATGAAACTGAAACTTTACACGCTTTCAACATCCGATTCCTGACTTCTACGTCTCTCTTATACAGCCGATCTTCCAGGACTTTTTCACAACTTCTAGCCTGGGTTATTATCATTAACGAAAACTAACGAAATGATGAGAACTAGAATTGAAAAAACATTTTCGTTAACTGAAATAAATAAAAACTATAACTAAAAGAAAAAATTACTAACTGAAACTGTATTGTGTGTTTATAAAACTAAACAAAACGGATAAAAATTATGGATAAAATTCACTTCGTTTTCATCTTCGTCAACGTCAGTTGATACGAAATCGATTTATTTCGCTCTAGCAATTTTCTGTGCTGTCACCATACGACACTTTTTGCTCCGTCACTTGTGTTCACTTGTGGTTTCCAGTCGTCTTCTGCTTCCCACTCTACCTGGAAACATGGAGACTAAAGTTGGGAGAAAGCAGCAGAGTCCTGTCTGGGATTTATTTGAATACGACGACAGAGAAGAAGAGAAAAGAGACGACTAAACTAAAATTAATACTAAAACTAAACTAAAACTAAGCATTTAGCAAAAAACGGAAACAAATAAAAACCATCAAACCTGCTCTAAAAACAAATTAAAACAAACTGAATTAGAGAAAAAAAAAGTCAAAACTAAATAAAACTAAACAAGAATGAAAAATCCAAAACTACTAGAACCTTGGTCTGGGCCTCATGAACTTCTCCTGTCTTTGATAAATACAGTTCATCAGGTCTCAGTTTGTCCAACGTTCTCTGTTAGATTCTGATTTATTAAAGTTATGTCACAGAAAAACACTGAAAACCTGGAACGGACTTGAGCGACAGAGCAGCAGATGGTTTGTGGTTGTGGTTTCTCCGGGCTCAGATCCTGACTGGACCGTTTTTTATCTCCTCCGACCATCATCATGCGTCAGGCCTCTTCAGTGCTACCACGGCTGTTTTTTTTTTTTTTTTCCACTCACAAAATAACAAAAGTGTGAGAAAATATTACAACTCGGCCAAAGCGGCGATGGTTCAAATCCAGGTCCGATCTGTTGTTTTTCCCACAGTTTTTGCAACACGTCCGCTTCAAGCTTTGCCTTTTCAACGAGCTGCGAAAGGTTGCGAAGCGAGAGTCCGCCAAGGATTCGGTATAAGTGCATAGATGGAGGAAAAGCATCTTTGTTGATTTTTTTTTCCCGTAAATACAAGAAGCTGTAAATGACACGAGGGGCCTGATATGAAGACGACATATAGAAGGACGTACCGCAGACCAGACACACACACAGGATGATGGGGTGGGTTAGCGCCGCGCTGCCTCTAATTGGGGTGAATGGTGAAGAGCGTGGATGTCCAGTGGGTCTGCCACACCGCCGACTCCACGTCATGTGACCTCTGCGAACGCGATGTGATTCTGCAGAAAGATAGAGAAAGAGAAAGAAAATCAGGAGAAGTGGATCAGACCAAAGAACTGAAGCCCAGTCAGTAAGAGTGAAGATGATGATGAACACTAGAAAAGATTTAACCTTTGAACGTCCACCAGGTAGAGTTAGGGTTAGGAACAGGGCTAGGGGTAGGAACAGGGGTAGGAACAGGGTTAGGGTTAAATTTGAGCCATGTTTAAGTTAACGTAGTTTCGGCAAAGTGTTAGCCACATGCTAAACACAGAAAGTAGACTTAGTTCAGTTTCAGTTTCATGTGCTTCAGCCTCCTGTTCTCAGACTCAGAGTGGACGGTCAAAGGGAACGGCTGTAGACTGAATTAACTCATTCGTGTGTACTTGCATGAGCTTTTTTTTTATCTGTTCTGTTCAGAGCTGTTTGCGATAAGTCGACATTAGCTATTAGCTTTGTCCAATAATGAACAGACACATCTGTCTGTAGCCTACATGCTCAGTAACAGTTTGGACATTGGGTTCTACTGTCAAATTTTCTGTCAGATTTGTTTTTTTGTTTTTTTTTTTTATCCTTATGTTGGTTCGTGTTTTTTTTTTTTTTTTAGCTCCAACACTAGCCATCGTTATTTTCGTAATGTCCAAATTGAAAGCTGCCACTACAGAGCAGATGCACGAACTCCACACAAATACAAAAGCACAAGTCAAAAGAAAAGCAGAAATGCGATCTTATGAACCACAGCAAACGGTACGAACACATGTTCAGCCAAAGACAAAAGCAAACGTGTGTCTGAGCATTTCAGATACAGGTTTAAACACAGATAATGAGAAGAAGCAGAAGCTGTGATGATCCAGTCCAGCCTCAGAGTGGGATTATGGCAGCAGAGAAACAACAAAAGAGGAACAGAGGAAGATGAAGGGCAGTGTGTTCACTCCAGTTCCTCCAGTGCTTTGGCTTTGTCTCCATAATGGACGACTCTGCAGGTTCTTCACATCAGATGGAACCAGGTACTCCAGCAGTGGAGCACCAGCAGATGTCAAACACCACCAACGCATTTTAATTTTTTTTTTTTTTCTGTTCTTTTTGTTTTATTTGTTTGTGAAGTGTCTTTGAGTGTCTAAAGAAGTGCTATATAATTGTGATGTATTATCATTATCATTATTATTATTATTATTATTATTATTATCATCATCATCATCATCATTATTATTGTTATTATTATTATTATTAGGGCTGAGTATCAGGGCCAATTTCCTTAACTGATTCGATTTCGATTCATAAGATTCTGAATCAATTAATTGCGATTCGATTCGGTTCAGTATTAATTGACTGATTCAGATTCATTTAGTGATGGTGACAGTGGATCAGAACAGACTTCTGTCTCATCTTTATTCTGTTTTATTCCTGTTGCTTCCAGCCTTAAAGCACATTACTATCACCCTGGGGCACTGACACCAGTTTGGCCCCCCTGAGACAGACTCATGCTGGGCCCTTGGTACAAGAAACTCACTGGAGGGGGTGGGTGGGTGGAGCTTCGTGATTTCCGCTTTACTATTCCTCTAACTCCGCCCTCAGCCACAGGTGATCCAAGTTAATATTTCTAGAAGGACCGGTTCCAGTTTGAGGCCAGGAGGACCTCCCACTGAGGGGTTTTCCCCACCCTTCCTCCCACTGAGGGGTTTTCCCCACCCTTCCTCCACGTTCCTCCTGCACCAGAACCATCGCGAGCACGACCAAGACGGTGTCCGTGCTTCCGCATCGGTGGTTTCCAGGTCATTTACTCCTGGTCCTGCTCTGAAAAATCGATCTCATCCACCATTAATCGATTACGCAAAATTAAAAATAAATTGATCCAAAATCGATTAAATCGATTTTTTTACCCAGCCCTAATTATTATTATTATTATTAAGTGTGTGAGTTCAACAGGTGAACATTATGTTTTATATCCTACGACGGCGTATCAGGGTCACATAAAAAAAATAAAAACACCTGTCACTACCAGAATAAAGTCATAAAATATCAAGATAAAACCTGAAATTTTATGAAAATAAATTCGTAGTTGAGAAAACAAAAAAGTTCAAAAAAGATTTAAAAAAAGTAAAAAAAAAAACAACAAAAAAACCACCTCATAATTTCACAAAAACAATGTTGTACTTTTATGAGATCAAAGTTGTAATATTTCCAGAATAAAGCCATAATATTTTGAGAATAACATCATGATTTAAAAACAGATTTGTTTTTTAATAATGATAAAATAGATCATATGGAAAAGGTGTCTTGTTGAATAAACATGTTTTTCTTTTGTAAAAATCATGTAATTTATTTTTGTTAAATTGCAGATCTTCTCCGTGATCAGTTCAAAGTCAGGTTCTTCCTTCTTTTACCTCATTCACAGTAGGAATCTGTGCTCTTATATGAATATCCAACGTCCAAACTAAATCCCACAAACGGATACAAACACTTTCCAGTCACCTAGTTCCCAGTATGTGTGGCTCCATTCCAGCTGTACGAACCACTGCAGCTGAGGAGGATTAGTGTGAAAACCCACCAGTGTTCTGCGCCGTATATAGGACGGAAGGTTTGTCCCACAGTAAAACAATACACCAGCCTGTTCTCCTTCAGCTCAACACAACAATGAACACATGCTGACGGGCTTCAAGTTTTCAGGACACATTAACATTTATATGGAAGGATCTCCACTTTTCTGCTCTGGTGTTTCTAATACAACAGGCAACAGTCCAGGTGAAAAATGCAAAAGTGAGATTTCCTCCAGGACAGTTGATTAAAACCCTACAGCAGGGGTGTCAAACGTGTGTCCCCCCAAAGGTTCCAATCCGACCCCTGGGATGAATTTACAAAGTGTAAAAATTCCACAGTCCAGGCTGTGGAACTCATTTTAGTTGCGGTTCCACATACAGACCAATCTGATCTACAGTCAAATAATAACAGCAGAAGAACTGACAAAAAAGAATGACTGCAGATTTACTACTGGGTTTGATGGGAAAAAAAACGATCTTACATTATGTCTATAAAAAACACAAACTTAAAATTTTTGTCTTTGTTTTAGTGCAAAAAATAACATTAAATTGTGAAAATACTGACATTTCCAAACTATCCTGTAACAATAAATAACCTGAACAAATATGAACAACCTGAAATGTCTGTATTAAATTCAGTCCAGTTTGAACTCTTTTCTTCCTGTTCCTCAGTGTTTAGTGTCTTTGTAGATCTGATCCAGAATGCACATGGACTAATGAGAAGTTGACTCAGAATATTGTTAAAATTGCACTTATTTTTCTAAAGAAATTTCATTTTTTTCAGGTTATTCACATCTTTTTTGTTTGGATAGTTTGTAAAAGTAAGTATTTTCATAATTTAATGGGTTTTTTTGCACTAAAACAAAGACAAAATTTGTAGTTGTCATTATTTATCGGTTATTGTGTTCTTATTTTACTGGTTCGGTCCACTGCAGATCAAATCAGGCTGAATGTGGAACCTGAAAGAACAGGAGTTTGAGAACCCTGCCCTACAGTGATCCGGTCCAAATACGCTGGTCTACAATAGGGATGGGAATCAGTAGCTCAGATCCTGGGAATCGTTAACCTGCTTAACTATTCTGTTTATCGAGTTTGCCTTCGTTGCACATGCGCGATGACGTCACACGTATTCTGCATTGTTTAGGTTTGGAACGTAGCCAACATGGTGTTGAGGCAGAAACGTTCCACAGTCTGGTTCTATTCCAGGTGTACAGAAACGTTCCTTGTTTATTTTCCTTAAACAGCCCCTGCGTCCTCCGTAAACAGTCCCTGCCTCCTCCATAAACAGTTCCTGTGTCCTCTATAAACAGTTCCTGTGTCCTCTATAAACAGTTCCTGTGTCCTCCATAAACAGTTCCTGCGTCCTCCATAAACAGTTCCTGTGTCCTCTATAAACAGTTCCTGCATCCTCCATAAACAGTTCCTGCGTCCTCCATAAACAGTTCTTGCGTCCTCCATAAACAGTTCCTGTGTCCTCTATAAACAGTTCCTGTGTCCTCCATAAACAGTTCCTGCGTCCTCCATAAACAGTTCCTGCGTTCTCCATAAACAGTTCCTGTGTCCTCCTTAAACAGTTCCTGCGTCCTCCATAAACAGTTCCTGTGTCCTCTATAAACAGTTCCTGCGTCCTCCATAAACAGTTCCTGCGTCCTCCATAAACAGTTCCTGTGTCCTCCATAAACAGTCCCTGAAGAGATCATCCGAGCCAGAACCCTAACCCCCAGCATCGGTTCGGTGCTGCTCAGAGGTTCGGGTCCTGGTGTTTGGTTCGCTGCTGCTCGTTTAGCTTCCAGGCATCTTTAGCCTGAGCTATTTTTAGAACAGGCAATTTTCCACTGAGCCTGTCGTAGCCGAGGTGAGATTTTCCGCTCTTTGTCAGACAAGCGAGCGCGGCCTCTCAGTGGGAAGCTGTGAATGAAACCGTCAGAAGGATTTTCTGTGCGTTTCGCTGCTAAACGTGCGAATCTTGTTAGAAGTAAGAAGCAATAACACAGCAGGAGAGAGGAAGTCCACAAACACCTCTGGTCCTTCTACACACGAATTATGGAGATGTAAAGGCAGAGGTTCAGTCAAAGAGGTACAGGGAAAACCACTGAGAGAAGGCCAGATACTCTGGACCAGACCACCTGGACCAGAACCCCTGGACCACTGGGACCACTGTAGACCACCATGGACCACCTAATCCAACAGAGACCACCTCATCCACCATAGGCCACCTCACCTCATCCACCGTAGACCACCTCATCCACCATAGACCCCTAAGGACCACCTCATCCACCGTAGACCCCTTGGCCCTCCCCCTTGGCCCTTCCCCTTTCCCCTTGGCCCCTCCCTTTACTCCTCCCCCTTGGCCCTCCCCCTTATCTCTACCCCTTACCCCTACCCCTTGGCCCTTCCCTTTACTCCTCCCCCTTGGCCCTCCCCCTTATCTCTACCCCTTGGCCCTTCCCTTTACTCCTCCCCCTTGGCCCTCCCCCTTACCCCTACCCCTTGGCCCTTCCCTTTACCCCTTGGTACTTGGTATTTCAGGTCAGATGTTCTTGTCTATAACCGATCAGTCATGTGGGTTAAATGTTCACCAGGTCAGGACTAAGTTGGAAAAGGTGCTCTTTTCTAACACAACACCTTAAATTACATGTTCAAATAGGAAAACACGACTAATCAGATCACGCAACAAATAATTCAGACGAACTAAATGACTTTGTTCGGAGGTTGAAAATGCTCGACACGCTCCGAGTGTAAAATCCACGATTACGCCCACAGTGACTGTTGAAGGTGTGAGCTGACAGCTGCACTGACGAGCATAAAGGCATCTGTTCCACAGTGAAACGCTGAAAAACACTCCTCCAAAAACCTCATTAAGCATCAGTTTGGTTCAGTTTTCAGTGGACTTTTTATGCCACTGTGTTTGTATTTGTTCACTGTGTCTGTTTGAGTCATTATCTGTTTTCTCCATCACAGCTGGGAGGTGACTTTTGGACTTGAGTGGGTTGGTTCTCTTCCCCAGCTACAACATACCTTCTAACTATGTCTTTTTAATGGTCCAACAACACACATTTTTTTTTTCTGTATTTTATGAAAACGTGCTGCTTCTTCAGACCTGGAACCTTCTGTGTGAACACCGCACCATTAAACCACGGACAGTTTCTCTTTGACACCAACCATCTATAGCAAAATGAAGCATTTCAGTTCATTATGTTAGTTTAGTTCACTGGTTCTCAGTCTTTTTCTGTCGTTCCCCACTGTGGAGGACCATAAACCTCCAGTCCCCCCTTTGGAGGACCATAAACCTCCAGTCCCCCCTCAACCCCAACAACATTGTAACAGTGGTGCAATTAGAACTTTTATTGAAAGAAACATCAATATTGTAACAATATTTGTTTTGCTTTTTCTTGAATAATTTGTTGTTCAAGTTAAAAATAACTTAGATTTTTATTGACTAATATAAATAAAGTCAACCAGACTGGACGTCATGTCCAGGTAAGCGTATTGTTTGCTTGTTAGCGTCGTTGCTAGTTGCTCTTTTCCTAGTGCTCTTCATTTAGTTTTAATCCATGATTTAACTACTATCTGTAACACTTACTACCTGGTTAAATTTAGACTTTGGTTGGCTCAGTAAACACCCGGAGCCAAAGACAACATCTGATTTTAGCTAAAAGGCTTTGTTCATGGATTAAAAACAACTCTCCTCTTTAGCCCTACTAGCCTAGCTTAACCAAGCCCTGGCTAGCCCCCTGCCCTCACCTTCGTTCCGTCTGTATGTACAGTGAGTTCCCTTCCGCCTTCACTGAGGATAGAAGCAGTTGTAGGAAGTGGAGTTTAGTATCAGGGCTGAAGGCCAGGATTTCTGAGTTAGAAGCGCGGCTTTGCACTTCGGAGGCTAACGCTAAGCCTAGCTATAGCCAGGTAGCTGCAGGGGCTGTGCTCACAGTAGCAGGAATGTTACTACAGTGCACTGATTCTATCACCTGTTTCTGGTGCTACAGACTACTTTAGTCTGTACTTGCAATTTACAATATTTACTTTATTTACTCTGTACATCACGATTCACCCGGTGTCCCTTTAACCACTCCCCTCTGGGGGAGGGGCTACTGTTTCAGTTGTAGCCACCAGGGGCCCATTGACAACAGGATCTGAGGAGACTCATCTGTGCCCTGTCCTGACCCGTGACCCCAGACCTCCTCCCCTCACCCTCGCCTGTCTGGATGGACCCCCTCATGTGTCCTCACCCTACTGCATCTGTACAGACTGGACCTCCATCATCAGATGGACGTCCTTCAGTCCTGGTTCATCTACAGTCTGTCCGTCCATGGGAGTAGATCTGTCCTTCACTTGTGAGGCCTTAGTCTGATACTGATGGGTTTACTGTTCAGTATCTGTCTGTCCCAGAGACAACGATCCACTGTGGACCAGGCATCAACAGCATCAACTGCATCATATCGTCACCTTCCTACAATAAAGACATTTTTGGCAAAAATGACTTAAATCATGAGATACTCCATTTCTGGTAAAGTTTTTTTGTGTTTCATGAAAAATCTGAAAAAAAAAAAAAGACTTAAGGTCTTATTTTGGGAAAGTGCCTCGTGTTCGGGTTCAGGCTGCAGATGACTCAGACCAACATGAGGAAAACGCTCTGTTTTTTGCATTTGCCACATCAGCGACTCCTCCATTTTCCATGTCCTGCTCATGTTGTTATTTACTAATTCATGTTTGTTACTGTAGTTGTAATATTTTAAACATTTACTGGGACTGATTTGGCTTTTGGAAAACATGCGCAAATGCGGAAATTATTTATTGCAGGGTTGTAAACGTGTAATGGAAAACATCTCATGTATCAACATTACTCTGACTGCATGAGCACTCGTTCATATATTTAAGAACGTATTAGTGATTCTGTAAAAAGTATTTCTGATTATTTGGAATTTTAACTTTGTATTTCCAAACTGTGTTTTAAATAATGCAAAGTTTTAGCCCATTTATGAGATTTAAAAAACTGCAATAAACAAAATAAAGGTGCCCCAAGTGTTTACCACCAACAGAGGGAGAATGTGAGAGTGAATGAATAATGGATCAATAATGTAAAGCGCTATAGAAATCTAATCCATTATTATTATTATTATTATTATTATTATTATTATTATTACCATTATTATTATCACTATCATTATTATTATTATTATTATTATTATTATTATTATTATTATCTAGTTACAGTGTATACATATATCTGGCTTCATCTGGGTCCGTGAATCTTTTGGTAATTAGATTTTCTTTAGAGAAACAAAAGAAAAATTAGTGGTTAATTGATTTTCGTTTTAAAATAGAAGAATTAAAATTGAATAAATAAATATAGTATTTTCTTTTGTTCAGACAAGGAATAGTTTTTAGATGTTACCTGCTTGACAGTTTCGACTGTGACTCCAGTCTTCTTCAGAAGCATCATCCAACTGTCAAGCAGGTAACATCTAAAAACTATTCCTTGTCTGAACAAAAGAAAATAGTATATTTACATAAACAGAAGACAAAATGAACGTCTTTAGCCTTATTATAATTGAACGTTAAGCGTTTTTCTTTTTCAGTGTCAAAACAGATACAAAATGGTTTGATTTTCATTTTTTCTTTGTAATAACCAAAAATAAAGTTAGTACCTGACAGAAATGGACAAAACGGACCAAAAACACCTGTTTTATTTATTTTTTTTTCATTTTCTCAGACTGGATGTTGTCATTTTGAAGGAAAAAGCGCTAATGCTAAGGTCACAAAGATAATTATAAATGATGGGTTTGTACGAATCTTCCGGTTCGTACGAAATCTGGAGTTTGTAGACATTCGCGTAAGGAGCATGTCTACGATGTCCAGATTTTGTATTAACCAGAAGATTCGTACAAACCCATCATTTGTAATTATCTTTCTGACCTTAGCATTAGTGCTCTGTCCATGAAAATGACAACATCTGGACCAGGGGCCTCATGTATAAAGCGTGCGTACGCACAAAAACCTGGCGTACACCCTTTTCCACGCTCACGTTCAGATGTATAAAGAGTGAAGTGACCGTGGAAATGTGCGGTCCTTCACGCCAAGTCCATAGCTGGCGTACGCACGTTTCTAGTGCTTTGGAACCATTGGCGACACTTAGAGGTGACACTGAGAAACTGTTAATAATGTGAAAAAGGTCATTCCTCTGGTTGATGTGCACATCGGAGATACACAGATGAACAATGAACACACCGGCACGTCATCCTACTGTCAGAGCAGCACATCAACCAACAGAACCAGAACCAATTAGACCCTGTATCCATCAATGCCAATCCTGTCCGGATGGACATTCAGCAACAGCAAAGAGACAAGGACATAAAATTCATTGGTTGATAAATATAGTGTTCATGTCTGTGAGAACATTTATTAGTCGGTCCAGTCGCTCATTGACTCCGCCGATTGTCCTCACGATGTTCTAATGTGACTCGGGTCAGTACAGACCCATGCTGGTCGGACGGGCATCAGCAGTGGGCTGTTGGACCGGAGGACCGGCTAACACTGGGGAGGCAACAGGAAGCCTCTGTGACCGGAGGATGATACTACGTCTTCTGCCTCATTGTTGGAAAATAATAATTTGAGTGATTAATAATGAGTCAAAGTCTTTGATTTCCTCATTGATATCCTGACATGATCACACATGAACCTTTTTCTTGTTTGGCTGTGATCAGACTGTGTATGACCTGTAGAATGAACTAATGTGTGACTGACACTAATACTAAATATATATTTATCTCGGGGGTGATCCGCATCAGCCCTGTAAGAAAAGTGTCACAATGTCAGCGACTCTTTCCTCAAACAGTCTGAGTTCATCTCTTTTCTCCTTCCGCCTGTTTCGGCCTCCGCTTCGCGTCCACCTTGACGTCATCGTCTGATCCTGCAGACAGGGGAATCCCAGAGGGAATCCCACCTGCAGACCCCGTTTATGCTGATTTGCATATTTAAATGTGGGCGTGGAGAGGGAGGAGTCAGGTACTCCAACATATGCGGTCAATTCCACGCTGATTGGGATGAATAAAGGAAGTGTACTTGGATTCGGGTGTACGCACAGTTTTATACATCTGGATTTTTTTGTGCGTTCGGACTTTTCTGGATTTGGGCGTACACCAGGTTTCAGTATGAAATCCACGCAAGTCTTTGTACATGAGGCCCCAGGTGTTTTTGGTCAGTTTTTTACCATTTCTGTCAGGTGCTAACTTTCTTTTTTATTATTAGAAAGAGAAAATGAAAATCAATCTGTTTTTTTTTTTTAATTTGGTTATGTTTTGAAACTGAAAAAGAAAAAAACACCTTGAAATTCTATTTTAATTCACCTATTTTAAAACAAGAATCAATGAACCACTAGTTTTTCTTTTGTATCTGAAAAGAAAATCCAATTCCCAACAGATCCACGGACACATCTGCAACAAAGCTAATGAAGACAACTGTGGTGTCAGACTGACATGTCGTTGGGAAAACGTCCTTTACTCGATGGACTGGCTAAACTTGTACAATAGTTGAGTTTCATTTTGACTTCAGGGCTTCAGCAGTGACTGTTCTTATTTGCCTTTGTTTTGTTGAAAGGCCACAGGGAAAAGAAGTGGAAAAGAAGTCAGAAGAAGCCCATGTCCTGGTCTGACCCAGAAGTAGAACAAACCCCAGCAGGTTTGTTTCCACAGATTGGTCACAAATAAGAGTCAAGCCAGTGCAGAGTTGGTTGCCTTTTTCCTCTCAGACGCTGGAACCAGCTGAGGCCCTGGAGCCAGCGCAGGAAGTCCAGGAAGCGCTCCTTAATGGACCACGAATCTTCATCCTCAGAATCTGTCTCCTGCACCAACAGCAGTAGTGTGCATTTGTGGATATGTGTATTTGTGTATGTGTAAATGTGTATATGTAAATATGTATTTGTGTATTTATGTACTTGTGTATTTGTGTATGTGTTAATGTGTATTTGTGTATATGTAAATGTGTGTAAGTGTATATGTGTATATGTGTACTTGTGTATTTGGGTATGTGTAAATGTGTATTTGTGTATATGTGTGTTTGTGTATGTGTGTTTGTGTATATGTGTATATGTATGTTTGTGTATATGTAAATGTGTATTTGTGTATACGTGTGCTTGTGTATATGTGTATTTGTGTATATGTGTGTTTGTGTATGTGCATATGTATTTGTACATGAGTGTCCATTTATAGACTTCCGTGCCTATCCTTGTTCTTTTGTGTCATGCAGCCCCCCCCCATGTTGGCTGTGCAGCAGACAGGGGTGGGTGGGGCTACAGCTGCACAGCTGATCTTTAGCAGCGTCTCCATGGTAAACAGACGGATGTGGATGTTTCCAGACGTAGGTCAGCTCAGATGACTAAACACTGTGCACTAACAGAATTCTACTAAATTAGACCCATGGACAGCGTTGGTGTAATATAGTAATACAGTGACTGCAGTGACACATGCAGCTGTGGTTCAGAGTGTTTCAGTGAAGCTGAAGGTTGTGTTCAGTGACGCAGTTCACTGTGACATTTAACCAGGAAACCATTAGAAATAATATGTCAGTTTGAATTTTTCTACAAATACTGCATGTACGAACATACGACGGACACGTGTGAGTGGAACAGGATTCAAAGCACAGATGGAACAGTGACGTGGAACATGTGTAATGGTGTCAAACATACATGGTCCGGTCTGAATGTGGCCCCTGAACTCAAACCACTAAAAACACCCTGGACTGTTCATATGTTCACTGTAGGGATGTAACGATTACCGGTATAGTAAGAAACTGCAGTAAAATTGCAGACAGTTAGTATTACTGTTTAAATTCTAATTCTCATGATAACTGTGTTTGATTACCGGACTTTTAGGGGAAAAAACCCTATGGAAAGATCTGCTTTTATGTCAGATATTTGAGTATAGTTTTAATTTATTGAAGTTTTAATTTTCTATACCTAATACTTGGAACCAATATTCACTTTTAAAGTCTTTGAAAAGGTTCATTGAGCATCTTTGTGTTATTTATGCAATAAATTATATACATTTTTCAAATCGGATTTTATATATTTTTGTGGGTTTTTTGTCCTTTTATGTTTTAATAGAAGGTTAAAGTGAAAAAATAATAGACAGATGATATAGATGAAGTTGTGCTGGGAAAAAAAGAAAAAAAAGGTTCCAAACATGGGTATAGTAAACATTTGTTTATATAGTATATAAAGGCAAAATCAAAGGGACTGAAAACAGACAAAATAGGCTCAGACCACTAAGGGTTAATATCTGAATGTTTCTGCAACAGAAGGGACATTGTGCCAATTATTACCTCCACCAAGGAGGTTATGTTTTTGCCAGGGTTTGTTTGTTTGTTTGTCTGTCCGTTAGTGTGCAACATAACTCAAAAAGTTATGGACAGATTTTGATGAAATTTTCAGGGTTTGTTAGAAATGGGATAAGGAAGAAATTATTAAATTTTGGTGGTGATCGGGGGTGGGGGGGCCCACGGGGGGGGCGCAGACCAGAAAATTTCATCAAAATCTGTCCATAACTTTTTGAGTTATGTTGCACACTAACGGACAGACAAACAGACAGACAGACAAACAAACCCTGGCAAAAACATAACCTCCTTGGCGTGGGGGGGCCCACGGGGGGGGGGGGGGGGGGGGCACTGATCAGCCTTGGCGGAGGTCTGCGCTCTCCGAGTGCTTCTAGTTTTATTTGTTTTTTTTGTTTGTTCATTTTTAAATACAACTTGGTTAAATTATTTTGGTATGTGTATTAGTACTTTTTGAATATTTTGAGCACAGTTTCATTAATACTGTGATAATAATGATAACCGTGATAATTTTGGTCACAGAAACTGTGATATGAAATTTTCATATCGTTACATCCCTAGTTCACTGGAGTGTTTCCACTTCATTAAATCATACCCCTGGGCTGGAATGGAACCTTTGAAGGGCCAGTTCTGGCCCACGGGCCACGTGTTTGACACCTGTGATGTAGCTCCATAGTTCAGGGGTGTCAAACATGCGTCCCGGGGGCCAAATGCGTCCTGCCAAAGGTTCCAGTCCGAACCCTTGGATGAATTTACGAAGCGTAAAAATTCCACAGTCAAGGCTGTGGAACTCATTGTAGTTCAGGTTCCACATACAGACCAATCTGATCTACAGTCAAATAAGAACAGCAGAAGAACCGACAAAAAAGAATGACTGCAGATTTTCTTCTCAATTTAAAGGCTCCATTCACTGGACCCTGAATGAAACTGTACTATACTGTACTGTAACATACTGTACTATAATGTACTGTGTTGTACTGTAATATACCATACTGTTCTGTAATATACTGTACTATACTATATTGTACTATACTGTACTGTAATATACTGTACTATATTGTACTGTACTATACTGCACTATACTGTACTGTGTTGCACAGTACTGTGCTATACTGTACTGTAATATACTGTACTATACTATATTGTAAGATACTGTCCTATACTATACTGTACTGTAGTATACTATACTGTACTATATTGTACTGTACTATATTTTATATACAATACTATGCGGTGTTGTACTGTACTGTACTATACTGTACTATACTATACTGTGTTGTACTGTACTATACTGTACTATCCTGTATTATACTGTACTGTACTATTCTGTACTATCCTGTACTGTACTATATTGTACTATCCTGTACTATATTGTACTATACTATACTGTGTTGTACTGTACTATTCTGTACTGTACTATATTGTACTGTACTGTGCTGTGCTGACCTGGGAGGCGATGTACTTCTCCAGAGGACTCTCCACTCGGCCCATGTTCAGCATGGCGCTGGTGGACCGCTGCTCCGCTGGGGTCTCTTCACTCAGCAGTAACTTGCCTTTGAAGTTATGGACCACACACACCACCTAGACACACACACACACACACACACACACAAAAACACACACCCTTTGAGTGAAAATACATCCCCGTCCACACACATACAACCTAAAGGTCCATTCAGAGGACAGGACTGTGTGGGAGGAGCTAACCCACTGGTTCACACCTGTTTTTACTCCTGACCCCATTCTAACATCACACATTTCTGACAACCCCAGACAAACGGAGACATTTTTTACTCAAATTAATTTGTTTTTGATCCTGTAATAGTTTGCTGTACTATGTTTCACATAAATGTCAATTTTAGAGGGCATTTAGGCTATATAGGTAAGGCAGGTTTATTTATGTAACACATTTCATGTACAAGATAATTCAAAGTGCTTTACATAAAACAAAAGCATTACAGCAGGGAAGCAATAAAAAGTATAGGCATGAGAAAAAGAAACAAAAACCAAAATAACCCCAAATAAACAGATAAAAACTTTAATCTTGACATAAACAGTGCAGATCTGAACTGATGAATAAAAACTCTATTCAAATGCAGCTGAGAACAGGTGGGTCTTTAACCTGGATTTAAATTAACTGTTTCAGCTGATCTGAGGTTTTCTGGAAGTCTGTTCCAGACATGTGGAGCATAGAAGCTGAACGCAGCTTCTCTTCTGTCTGGTTGTGACTCTGGGAACTGACAACAGACCAGATCCAGATGACCTGAGGGGTCTGGTGGGTTCATACCGGGTCAGGAGGTCACTGACAGATTTAGGTCCTAAACCATTCAGAGCTTTATAGACCAGCAACAGAACTGTAAAGTCTGTCCTCTGACGGACAGACAGACAGACAGTGGACGGAGCTCAGAGTTGGACTAATGTGGTCCACTTTTCTAGTCTTTGTGAGGACTAACAGCAGAGTTCTGGATGAGCTGCAGTTGTCTAATGGATTTTTTAGATCAACCTGAGAAGACCTGTTCCAATAATCAAACCGACAGAAGATGAACGCATACATAATGTATATTATTGTGGATGGAGGCAGTAAATCCAGGTGTAGATTACTGCACAAAGGGAGAATTGGATTTTCCTTGGTCAGGATATGTACAGTCACCCAGCTGTGGTTGACAAGGAGGACAATTAATACTGAATAAACCATAATTCAAACTATGAATTATGAAAGAGCTGCAGCATCTGAAACTGACCACAATGAACATTTGACAGAAAAACAGAAACACAGTGCTGCAGTTTCAGAACCACAGTTTGTCTGATATGGATTGGGACTGGCTCCGTCAACTCAACAGAGATTTTTTTATGAGAATTTATTTTTTTATTTTCAATATTTTTTATTGAAGAAAAATGGAACACTTCCAATCACAGAATTACAAATTACTTTCCCTTTTTTTTCAAGTATAAACATATATGCATATAGACACACACACACACACATATATATATATATATATATATATATACATATATATATATATATATATATATACATACACACACACACACACACACATACACATGCATACAAAAACAACAAATGAAAGAGCACACTTAAAGTGTGGCTAAAAAATGAGAAATTAAATAAAATGTGAAATAAAATAAACAAATTGTGTTTTCTGATTTCTTTTTGTTCTGTTTATGTCTGTATCTGTCTGTCTATCCTCCATGTCTGACATTTGTAACAAACAACCCGCATAAATATATGTTGACAATTGGGCAATTTATGGTCACTTTAATATCACAAACACCTGTTTTTCTCTATAGAGTTAATGCGCAGTAGCAGTGACTAGCACTGGACCAAGATGGCCGCCCTGGAGGCACGTCATTCCAATGGGCAGGAGCAGCTGATGCAGCGTCTACGCAATAAATAGTTTTTTTTTTTTAATAAAATTTTTAAAAATTAAAATTAAAATAAAAACACCAAAAAATCGTCAGTACACGTTATGTAATGTTTGACAGGCAGTGGTGGATTACTTTGCATTATTCAATGTGGTTGTTGTGGTTACTTTTACGTTATTTTGAGGTGCTTTTTGGCAGTGTTGTGTTTACATTATGTGACCTCTGACCCCGGAGACGCCATTTCCTAAAGAATTGCGCCATTTTCTTCACTTGGTTTCCGGACCCCACGAGGACTGGTGAGGACAATGAGTTTTCTTAAATACAGAGAATCAAATTGTGGTAGAAACAAAGTCTCACAGAGCTACATAATTCAGCTGGTACAGTTAGCTCATGTTATCAGCAGGTTAATTTAGGGCAGTGATAATTCATTTATTCATAAAACAGTACAACGCCTTTTGTAATATGCTAGTTCCCGAGGCTAAGCTAATGTAGCATGATAGCGGTTTTTCCTCTGTTTGTTATTCCTTTGCGTTTAAAAGTGTGCTTGTGGGGAAACGGGTCATGAGAAGTTGGTGTACTGATGTTCATGTGTTTTATACAGAATAAATTCCCGTGTTGGCGTGGCATAAAAAAGCGGCGTCTAGGTTTGTATGTCTATGGACTGGTGTAGACTTGGCTGGGGAATATCCCAAGATGCACCTCGTGCAACTCTCAAATTAATGTTTAACTGAGTCGATGACCGTTGTGAAAACGTGGTTAAGTTTCACTAAACATACACACACACACACCCCCGGTAACATGTCCGGTGCCTTCCATATATAACTGGAAAATCGTCATTCACTCACCTTACTCGCTCCCGGTTCTCGGCAGTTTTTTTTTTTTAAATAAATACCCCCACATCTGTATTCCAGGGTCGGCTCAGCAGCGTCGGAGCCACCGCTCACAGACCCGACCCAGTACGGCAGTAAACCCCGGTGCTACATCCATTAGCCCGCTAGCTTGCTCTCCCGTCCCGCATCCATTTCCGTTCCGTTCTTCCGCTGGTTCATCTCATCCGTTCACTCCACTGCAGCCAAAACCCGGACCGGATTCTAAACTGACTGGACTGGACTGACTGACAGGGCGGGAGTAACAATTTTTTTTTTTTTTTTTTTTTTTAAATCAAAGCCCTGAATCGGAACTGTGCGCTTGTTTTTTATGTATTTATTTTAGTTTATTTTGCTAATGAACTGAGATTATCTGAATTGGTTTTTTTTTCTTTTCTTCCTTTTTTTGTTCTGAGAAACTGGAAAACCCGGAGTAGAATTTGTAGTTAAAACGGACTGAACTGTTTTTCCCCCCTCTTAGAGACTGATACAAAACCTAAAGTACAAATTTTGAGTTTTTGCTTGGTTGGTGTTTTTTTTTTTTTTTTTTTTTTTTTTTTTTTTTTTTGAGTGTGTGTTTGAATTTATGTGTTTTTGCATTAATTGTTTCAATACATGATTTTGAATTTTAGGTGGTTTAACTGTGTGATTTCTTTTTTTTGTCATTTAATGCATATGGCATGGGTCTCTAGCATGCGGCCTGGGGGCCGATTGCGGCCCGCAAAGGTTCCAATCCGGCCCGTGGGATGAATTTGAATTCCACAGTCAAGGCTGTCAAACTCATTTTAGTTCAGGTTCCACATACAGACCAATATGTCGTCAAGTAAAATAATAACATAATAACCTTCAAAAAATAATGACTCCATATTTTTTTCTCGGTTTGATGTGGAAAAAAATATTACATTATGCCGATAAACTTCAAATTTTTGTCTGTTTCAGTGCAACAAAATATTAAATTATGAAAATATTTACATTGACAAACTATCCTGTAACGATAAAATGTGAATAACCTCAACAAATATGAACAACCTGAAATGTCTAAAGAAAATTCTGCCCAATTTGAACTATTTTCTGCCTGTTCCTCAGTGTTTAGTGTCTTTGTAGATCCGATCCATAATGCACATGTAGAAATGATAAGTTGAGGCATAATATTGTTAAAATTGCACTTATTTTTCTTAAGAAATTTCAGTTTTTTCAGGTTATTCACATCTATTTTTGTTTGGATAGTTTATAAAAGTAAGTGTTTTCATAATTAAATGAGATTTTTTGCTATTATTTTACTGGTATGGCCCACTGGAGATCAAATCAGGCTGAATGTGGAACCTGAAGGAAAATGAGTTTGAGACCCCTGGTGTAGGGTGTTTGTTTAATTAGACTAGCATCCTTTGTGTGGGTTTGAGGTAAAACAACCAGACAAAGACTAAATAACCAGAAACAAAAACTCAAGCCAATACAGAAGACTGAATTAAACCAACAAACTGACTTAACATCTTAAATGCCAGGAGAGAGACCTGGCTAGCACCCCTTAAAAATAAATATATCAAAATAATTTAAAATAAATAAGTTAAAGCTTCAAACTCAAACTGTCACACCATAACGAGATGATGTGATATAATGTTGGAACACACGCCAGAGGCAGAATAGAGAAAAAACATCTGTATTATCATATTGTGACAGTTGACTTTGAAGCTTTAATTTATTTATTTTGTATTATTTTTGTTATATTGATTTTTAAGGGGTGCCAAGCCAGGTCTCTCTCCTGACATTTAAGATGTAAAGTCAGTTCAGTCGGTTTGATTCAGTCTGTTATATGTTTCAGTTTTTGTTTTTGGTCATTTAGTTTTTGTCTGTTTGTTGTACCTCAGACCACACAAAGGATGCAAGTGTAATTAAACAAACAACCTACACATTAAATGACAGAAACGAAATCACACATCAAACCAACTAAATTCAAAATCATATATTGTTATGTTATGTACAATTAATGCAAAAACACACAAATTCACAGTTCAACGCCCCCCCCCCCCCCCCAAAAAAAAGTCCAAACTCATAAAAATTCCCCAACCAAGCAAAATCAAAATAAAAATTTCCACTTTAGGTTTTGTATCGGTCTTTTAGAAAAAAAGAAAAAAACAGTTCAGTTCATTTTAACAAAAAATTCTGCTCTGGGTTTTACATAGTTTCTCAGAATAATAAAAAAAAAAAATGATACAGTTCATCCACATCTATCTATCTATCTATCTATCTATCTATCTATCTATCTATCTATCTATCTATCTATATATATATATATATATATATATATATACATAAGTGCACAGTTCCATTTCAGGGCTTTAGAGTAAACAAAAAAAAAACAGTTTTATTCACGCCCTGTTTTCACTGCTCTATCCGTTAGTCAGTCCATCGGTCCGTCAGTCCAGTCCAGTCAGTGTGAAATCTGGTCCAGGTTTTGGCTGGTTTCTGCTGCAGCGGAATGAATAGATGCGATAAACCAGCGGGAGAACGGAACAGAGATGAATGTGGTTTGGAAGCGGTAATGACAAATAAGCAGACATAGTAGCGGGGTTAAACTGCTGTACTGAGTTGGGTCTATGAGCGGTGGCTCCAACGCTTTCTACACTCTCCGTGCTGCGCTGTCTCTTTTCCCACTGTGGAATGCAGATGTGGGGGCATTTAAAAACTGCCACCAACTGGGAGTGAATGGCACCGATGACACCGTTAACGTGGTGACGATTTCCAGGGTGTATACGGCAGCTACCAGGCATGTCACGTGTGTGTGTGTGTGACAAGTGGATAGAGACAGCCTGGTCAGCCGCGCGCTGATTGGTCAACTGATCCACGTGACTAAACGCTTCCATACTGTTTATATGTGTACGTGGTACAGTTCAGTCAGACAGTGAAACTAAAGAAAACTGTCCACTCTTTAGATTGAAACTAATGCCGCGTTTCCACTATGTGGAACCAGCTCGGCTTGGCTCAACTCGGTATTCCCCGGAGACCGTTTCCATTACAAGATACTACCGACTTTACAGTACCTGGATGTCATAGTGATGTGGCGCGTTACTTCCATGTCGTCTGTTCAGAGAGTTGCTGATAAACTCGCTCGTTGCGTGTTGTCTCGTCTGAATTTTTACGTCGGCCACCAAAGATTGAAGCTCCTCGACCGACCATGGTGTAGTTTTGGGTTGGTATCATGTGAATTAATGTACCGCTATATTTATTGTCCACTTCCGCATCTGTTTTTTGTAAAACGGCAGGTCACAGAGAAAACTGTCTGACCAATCAGTGTTCTGCAGTGTTTACACGTCACGTTTTAGTATCTGGTCCCCAGTCCTGGAACCTCAACGGAGATGATACCAAAAAAGTAGTACAGAGTACCCGATTCTAGGTCCATTTTCGTAATGGAAACGCAAAAGAGTCGAGTCAAGCGATACCATGCAGAGGAAACGGGGCATAATGTTACGCCTACATTTAGCTTCTTGTTTATTTGCTTGGTTTCTTAATTTTCTCAACTCAACCAGGATGGACTGTTTTTCCCCCATTCGGTTTCTCATGTGTAGAAGTTGTGGTTGTGACCTGATGTGATGCATGGTAGTCCACATGGACATGAAAATTCAAATGGACATCCATGGTCTAACATCCATGCTCCGTGGTATTATTAGATATCTACTGTTGGACCTGCATGCACACCCGATCACACAGCTAACATACAGGTGACAGAGTGGCAGAGAAAACTGCAGTTGTCTATTTCTATCACTGTGCTCATGTTCACACTGTAAACAAACTACTCTGTGAAGCAACTGCAGCCGTGCTTAGACCACCTCTCCAAAGCGGTCTCAGCTCAGTTGTTTAGTACCGAAACGGAGTGCAATTACTGCTTTCACATATAAAAAATGGAACTGAGCCCAAGACTTGTTCTGGAACAACGGCTCCAATCGATCCAGCTGTGGAAACACCCTCAGATTTTTCTTTGGTACTTCTCTTGTGGTTTTAATCAATCTCTGATTTTGTTGGTCAAACTTCTTATTCGGAGGAAATCTATCTTGATGTGTATAGTCATGTGGATCAGTCATCCAATCAGCGCATGGCTGACCGCCTGTCTATCCGCTTGTGTGTGTGTGTGTGTATTTGGTGAAACTTAACCAAGTTGTCACAATATGGGATTCAACCAAATGTATTAGGGTTTAGAGAAATATACAAAATGTATCAAAAATACTAGAAAAGCACTCAGAGAGTGCAGAACTTTGCCAAGGCAGATCAGCCCCCCCGTTTTAGTTTTTAGAGCAAGCTTGCAAGTTTTTATTAGTTTTAGTTTTTTCTAAATGCTTAGTTTTGATTTAGTTTTTTCATATATTTTCTATTTTTTTGTTAACGATAATAACCTTGGGCTTTAGGGCCTTTGGTTGGTTTGACTGTAAAACTCTGCATTTTCTAGACTTTTTACTCTATACTGTTTACTAGATTATTACAGTTTTAGATAAAAAAAAAAAGAAGACACACAAGACAAATCGATATACAGTTTAAGATATTTATTGAAGTTTTACATTTCACAGAGGAAATAATGTGAATATTTCCATCTATTTCATCATAGTTTACATGTAAATACATAGTTCAGATATTTGAGCAGAATCATCCAAATCAGTCAAAGGTTTATGATTTATCAAGTGGATTGATTGGATTTCAACTTCAGTAAATTTAATCAGAAAATATTTGAACAACTGATGAATCATTTCAATATATTTGGTCTTAAATATTATGGCATAACCTCTGTCTGAGCTGATGTGAAAATAATTACAGTTTTTACAATAGTTGCATGTGTTTGTCTACGAACAAATAGAAAACAACATTTGGATCCAGATTCATACACGTTCAAACAGTTTACATCATCACTAAGTTTAGTGACTCCAGTAAATCTGAGAAAATCTGTGCATTTGATGAGTTTGTTCCTCAGTGTCTGACAGGAGTGATGATCAGAGGAGCAGAGTTTGTACCTCCACAATTAAAGGATGGATCGAAGAATGGGAGGAGTTTATCATTGAAGCAGCAGCCAATGAAGGAATAGATGAGAACTGAAGAATCTACGTCATAAAAGGAGACCAGACCCTCCTCATAATCCACAAACACCCCCACCTTCTGAGGACCAGACTGCACAGACAGAGGAACAGCAGGACCAGCACAAGCTTCATACTCATTTCCATTTGTCAAACAGATGATCCAGTATCCGTACTGAGGTCTCAGTGTGATCTGTCCTTTCCTTTTGCTGGACTCTGTGACCACTCCTAAATACCATTCAGTCTTTCCTTTGACCTGAACCTCAAAGTAAAACCTGCCTGAAGAGAAACTCTGCTTCGCTAAGATGCCAAGACTATCAGTGAATCTCTGTGGATTGTCTGGAAGTTTCTTCCATTCATCACTATCATGAACCTGTTTTCTGTCATCAGACAGGATGAGGGTAGGACTTGCTGTATCTGGATCCAGAGTCAGATCCACCTCATACTGTTGGACTCTCTTCAGTTCAGCTTCAAACACCTTCTTCATGTCTTTTCTGAGTTTGTCCTCCAGCTGATGCACAGCTCTCTCCACAGTCCCCTCATATGATGGATGGATGCTGACCTTTGTCCAGGTCTTCATGGATGGAGCAGCTTTGACACATGTGAACCTCTGGACAAAGTGGTGGTCTTCAGAGCCTGAGAGCTGCTTCAACTCAGTGCTTCTCTTCTCCAGCTCACAGATTTCCTGTTCCAGCTCTTTGATGACGTCTTCAGCCTGTTTCTTGGCGCTCCTCTTCTTTTCTTGGATCTCCTCAATGAACTGGTTCAGACTTGTCTGAACAGTCTTGATCAGAGCAGTGTAGACCTTCACACCTTCTGCTGCCTTTCTGTCTGCAGCGTTCGTACTGAGCTCCACTGAACATTGGATCTCCAAGATCTTCAGTCTTCTCTCCAGGATCATCTCCTCAATTTCAGCCTCTTTCCTCTTCACATTTGCCTTCTCTTCTTCATGTCTGAACTGAGCCACCATCTCTGGGATGAAAGCGTTGACGTACAACTCAGGTCTTCGGTTAAAAACCTTTTTACACATGGGACACTGATATGGGACATTAACCCTCCAGTGTTCACAGATGCAGGATTTGCAAAAGTTGTGTCCACATGGTGTTGTGACTGGATCAGTGAAGAAATCCAGACAGATGGAACACAGGAGCTGATCTTCAGATCGAACACAACCAGCAGCAGCCATATCTATGGACCCAAAGAACATGTACAACACTGAAATATTTGAATTATATTATCAGTGTTTATCATCATGTGATCATTTATAATAAGGAGACTCATAAAAGTTCTTCTTGGTCTTCAGACAAGTGTGACTGGTCAGTCACATGACTCTACAGCAGTTTTTGAAATCTGTGACGTCAGTGCAATACTTTGACTGTGAAATGTTCTGGAAGTTCATTTAAGTGTAACTGTAGAAAATGTTAGTGGAAACAAAACCAGGAAGAGAGGAAGAACCAAAGTCCAGACCATCTAAAGGACATGGACTGGAATAATTGGATTGATTTAGTGATTTATTCCAACATGTAATGAAATTTAACATATATGCAAACTAGCAAAACATACATAATAATACAAATATCAAGAATCATTATCTTAGACAGAAGAACAGCACAATAGTTCCATTTACATGTACCCGAAAAGGGGATGGAAGAAGTGCAACTTATTGAATCCCACCCCCTCTCCCTAAAATAATAATAATATATATGTCCCTCTTCCTTTTACATTACTCTTTATATGTATATGTGTGTGTGTGTGTGTGTGTGCGTGTATTTATTTATTTATTTTTTCACACTCACATTAATCCATATACACATACATACATTTATACATATACACACATACAATTACACAAATTATCTTTGACGAATGCATTTCTTAGTTGTGCTAGCGAATAAATAATCTAGAATCTGTGTAAATGCTGTTGGTTTATCCATGTGGTTCAGTGATAAGAACCATTTCAACAGAGTTAGTGTGAAATGAATCCAGTTCTATGTGTGTGTTTGGAGTTGAAGTGTGGATTTGAAGCTGTAGATCAGCTCAGTTCAACTCACCAATGAGACTTGAAACAGATCTGATGAAGTCAGTGTAAGGTTTGTTGGACGGTTCCACAGACTCGTCTGCAGCTCTGATCACACAGAGAAGAACTTTCACTTTCATTACCGGGAAGTGATCCTTTTTCTGTGGAATGTGGCTCCGCCTCTGATCTGTTTCCTGTTTGATGTGATGGTGAAATATGAGTGTGTGTTTCATTACAGAGCACAGACGACATGTAGAAGGGTTCTGGTTCTGGTTCTTGAAATACACGTGTGGAAGTGTGGATGTTTAGAAACAGCAGTCCGAACATTATCTGTCCAGTCAGCTGTTGAACCTGCAGTTTAGGTTCTAAAATATGAACAGGATCCATGTATGTGTGGGCGGGTCACATGAATGAACACGCCTGGTACCGAAACAGTTTTCCAACAGTCTGTCATCATTAGTGCTGAGTCACAGGAATTGGTTCTGTGTGAGTCTCGTGGACTTCAGGCCTGTTGGTCCTCTGTGTTGTGGTCTATCTAGCGTAGAGGCTGATTATAGCTTATCACCGATTAATCAACATTGGTGAATATGTAACCGATATATTAATTTAAGTTTTTGCTGCACAGAGATTCTGTTGCTCTGTTCCTGTGTCTGTGCTGCACCACTGCCCGAATACATGGCCCCCTCCCCCCTCCTCCTCACACACAGACCAGGGAAGTGCACTAACACCTCTGACACTCGCTGGGCTGCAGCAGAGAAGAAGAGCGAAAACGATGACAGAAACTGCATTTATTTTACTCCTTTATTTTACTCCTGTGACTTTGTAAAACAATACAACACTACACTTTAGTGCCCCATGAGAACAACGTACTTGCGGAAATACGCTGTCAGGGTACTAGTTTTTTTTATTTTTTCACGCAAGTTTTAGAGAGCATATGACAGCGTTTTAACGTCATGTAAGGGCATCTCTGTGAAATAAACAGACATATGCAACTGTTAATTCTCATGTCATTATCTAATATAAGACTATTATACAGTGTTTTAGAGTTATGTAAATTATCTTTGTGAGATAAACACAGATGCAACTGTTAATCAACATGTCCACCATTATCTAATATCAGACTTTTATACAGCGTTTTAAAGTTATGTAAGATGCATCTTTGTGAAATACAGATATATGCACCTGTAAACGCCCATGTCCATCATTAATATCTGACTACTATACAGCATCCCACTTCACTTCATACTGTCATGCAGGATTTACCAGGGCTCATAAATTCACAAGTTAATGTCTTCATTAAAATAATATTGAAAGGGTTCCAAGTAATTTTATGTATTGCATGTTTTGAAAGCAGCTACATTGTTACATAAAATGTAGTGTAGTCCCTTGTATTAAGTCTAATAACGTGATGCATGTTTTGATTATTTCTTATTTTGTTTGTTGACAACTTTTTTTCACTTTTTAATGTTTGCTTCAGCATTTATTTTTGAGCTGTTTGCAAATACCCAGTGGCTGAAGATGGAACTTTTCATTAGCTAGTAAATATGACTAATTGATATTGGTAAGATGTTTTTGTGAATAAGCCTTTTAAAAACATCATGTTTTAGTTTAAAAACACCTCGCATTAGACTATGTATTATCACTTTCAGCTAAATGCAGCCACTTGTTTTTATTTTAAAATGGCCAGCTATAGAATCAAATTCTGTGCTAATAACCAAAATGCATTAAATGTATATATTTTCATTTCACAGGCAGAGGGGAAGAGTAAGGTGTGAAGCCACTTCACAAAAGACTCCACTGGCGCTAAATGCAACATCTGCAGTGCGTGAGTTAGCCAGGGCTCCAGCACCAGCAAAGCAAAGAACACTACACATTTAGTGATTTACCATTGTGCTTACAGTTTGCCTTTCTTATTTATCATTGTTTACAGTTTGCCTTTTCTGATTAATCATTGTTTACAGTTTGCCTTTTCTTATTTATCAGTAGGTTTACAGTCCTTATGTGACAGTGTTACTAATTAAAGTTCCTGATTTTAATTAGTAGTCTTCTGCTTCTTTGTATTGAATCATATTTTTGGTATTATAACAATTTATGTTCATGTACAGTATATATCCTGTGTATATCAATGCTCTTATTTCATTCATTCCGTATATCGGTTATCAGCGATATCCAATATATCGGCTGATATATCGGATGTTGGCTTTTTTTTGCCCCAAAAATCCGAAATCAGTCGGGCTCTAATCTAGTGGTGGTCTGCTGGTGTAAATATGCAGAATGCTGTCAGGTTTCAGGACACACACATGAATATGAACTCAGTATTGGTGTTTGGACCTAGTATGATTATAGCTGTCCTCAACTAAAACACAAGACAAACACAAATATATGACAAAACTATGATTGAGGAGTCAGACGTCGTCGATCAGTCTGTAGCCCCCCCCCCCCCAAACCGGGCCCGGCATCATCTGTTATTATTATTATTAGTACATACTGTATATGTTATATTTTCTGTGCAAGACAGTTAATGCAAAACGCAAACACACCTGTTTGTACTCTTTTACTCCCTCACCCAATGAGAATCAATAAGGAATCAGACTGATAAGCAAAATCGATAATGGAACCGGAATCGTTAAATTCTTATCAATTCCCATCCCTAGCTGAGGCTGCTGCCTCTGCCACCCCGACCCGATAAGAGGAAGAAGATGGTATGGTACGATAATAGCATATTGTTTTGAAGTACATTCCATCTGCATGCTCTTTAAAACCATCATTACTGTCCAATAATGTCTGCTGACTCTTGTTGAGATGCTTTCACTGCCAAAGCCTGGATGGGCTGTCAGACTCACCACTGTCAGTGACTGAGGACTTGTTTGTTTGAGGCTGCGGTGTTGAAATGAGACACAAGACTGAGGGGTGCGGGTTCAACAGAGAGGAGGACAGATATTAAAGGGTGTTGTCTTTTTATTTCCCCTATCTCCATCCATCACTAATGGTACTGGAGTGTTTTGAAGCAGCACCAACAGTAATGGAGTTCTGAGTGAAGAGGCCTTATCACAGAGCTGTTCTCTACACGAGAAAAGAAAAAACACTGGTGTGTGTCCAATACAAGAGGCAGGGAAAACGATAAGAGAGGAAAAGAATAGAGGCGATCATACTGTGCGCTTTCTTTCTTTGTTTCTGCTGCTGCTGAAATGTGTCTTATCTGAGGCCCACTGGTCATTATGATGAGTGGATTTGAAGACGCATGCAACAAAGCACGGGCAGCGAACAGGCTGCAGAAAAAACAACAGTCCATGTGCAGACTTCTGTCACTACAAAAGCACAATATCTGACTTAGATAAACAGACATGAATTTGGAAAATTTATCTTTAAAGATGATCTGTAAGTTGTGATGCATATTTATAAATGATAACTAAGGTATAATATGATAAAATTGCACTGATTTGTTTTTTTTTTTTAAGAATTTCAGGTCTATATTTGTTCATGTTATCTTGAAGTACAGTTCGTATATTCTCCCAACTTTAGTCTCCATGTTTCCAGGTAAAGTGGGGACCAGAAGATGACTGGAAACCACAAGTGACGGACCATCAAATGTTGTATTGTGCCACTAGCTAAAATTGCTAGAGCGAAAAAATCACTTTCATATCAAATTGCTTTTGTATCGAAGGGAATTTTACCCATAATTTTAATACATTTTAGTTAGTTTTGTAAACACACAATACAGTTCCAGTTATGTTTTTTTTCTTTTAATTATAGTTTTTATTTATTTCAGTTAACGAAAATGTTTTTACAATTCTAGTTTTCGTCATTTCATTAGTTTTCGTTAATGATAATAACCTTGATTGGGCCCACCTCTTTTGAGTGGTCTCAGCTCTGTTGTTTTGTTTCCGAAACAGAGCGCGATCACTGCTTTCACACACGCCCAATCGAACTGAGCCAAAGACTTGTTTTTTGGAACAACGGCTCCAGTAGATTCAGGTGTGAAAACACCCTCACACACTTTTTCCGTCTGAATCTTTTTACTCCTGCAGTGACATATAGGTTTGTGTATGTGTGTGTCTCACCAGGAACGTTGCGATGGCGGTGCCGATGATGAACCCGGCGATGACGTCCGACCATGGTTTGCGGTATTCAGCCACGCGGTTCAACCCGGTGAGGAATGCCAGACACATGAGGCCCAAGGACAGCACGGGTTTGGCCAGACGGGTCCCCTTCGCCTGCACCGTGCACGTCACGTACATCTACCACAGAGGATGCACAGCCAAGATTAGATGATGCAAAAGAGAAAACAGCCACTTTCAAATCTGTGCAACGTGTCCAACTCTCCTCCGACGACATTCAAATACTGAGCCCGACCTGCTTTGAACAGTTTCATCTGTTATTTATCGGTTATGAAACTCGTAATTTCTGCTGGTTTCATCAAACAGCGTACAGCGATAACACTGATTAGGTGGGATGAGAATCACTTAAACCAGGGGTGTCGAAATCATTTTAGTTCAGGGGCCACATACTGTACAGACTAATATGATATAAAGTGGGCCAGACCAGTAAAATACTAGCATAATAACCTATAAATAATGACCAACTCCACTTTTTACTATTTTTTTTCTGTCTGTTCTATTTTATTCTGTTGTGTTCTATTTTATTTTATTCTATTTGTTCTATTGTATTCTTTCTTTATTCTGTTCTATTCTTTATAATATCTGCAACATACAAATAATATTAACATTATATTCACCATGTATTTTGCACAGATATATGCATTTATTAATTTTAACACTGTGTTTAGAATATGAATATATAATATAATAGTCAAATCAGTGTTTTTGAATAAATGTAGTTTATTTATCCAGTTTATAAAATGAACCGGAATGACGGCACCTAAACTGTCACTTTACAAACATTCACACTCACTAAACTACTCAGTTTTTTTTTCACATATTTTTTTCTCATTTCAAATACATTTTCCTGAAAATATAAGTAATTACCGACCCAAAAATATAAGTTTGGTGCAGATTATTGTCATTTAATTATTTTGACCAGATGTTAACCTTCCCTTGACTCCACCCTTCAGTCAATATTTTTGGCTCAGTTGGATTACATCGATCTAGTTTTAGATTTTCACAAAAATACTGATTATGTATATCCTCCTGATACCCAGTAAGTAAACATTTTCGCAATTTTACATTAAATCATTGCCTTAATTGGAAACAGCATGATGTAACAATTTTTTCAGATACATTTTTATATAATTTTTAATATAATGTCCTTTTCAGTGGACATGATGTATTTTTTTTATTCTAAGTAAAGCTGTGATACTCTTGTCCACTACAGAGGACACAAATGCATTGCTGGGTCTCAGGAGGTAAAGTTACATTTATGTACAATGAAGATAGAACTGGAAAAGATTCCTACAGTTTCATGCACAACTGTATCATCATTGACTCCTCAGAATCATTCAGTCCAGCGATACTACGTGGATGGGTTGTGTCCAAATGTGAAGCTTTTGTGCAACACACTGAATAAACTATGAGGTAATTAGGGCTGTAAGAAATATGGGTTCTGCAGTATATCGCGATATTCATTCCACAATACTGTATTGATATTAAAAGTATCGATATTTTAGGTATTTATTCAAATGCAGATAATGTGGAGGTTCATTTTAGTTTTTTTTTTTGTTTTGTTTTTCTCTTTTTATATTTCATTCATTATTATTTCACACATCTTTATTAAATAATCTTAGTTCCTTTGCTGGGATTGAACTCAAATACTGTTCTGATGTTAGTTCTGAACTAATAGAATAAGAACATTTGAACAGGATCTTAAACTGTAATGTCTGTAAAACAGAATTGAGTTTGAACACAGGAACATTTTGTGATATAGCATTAGATCCTATTGGGATCTAATAAAAATGTGTTTAGTATTGTGCAGATTTCTGCTGTAATTCAGTTCTTCAAGGAAAATCATTTAAAAAAAAAGAAGAAATTGCCTTTTTAACAGTATTGAGATATATCATATTGTGATCCTAGTATTGTGATTTATATTTACCTTTATCTTACCAGTACACAGCCCTAGAGCTAATACAAGGTGTTTGGCTTTGGATGTTTTTTCCTCAGGTACGACATGTTCAGGGTCAGAATAATGGCCTTAACCATTATCTACTGAGCACCACAGAACAGATTTATGTGACCTTTAATGGCGTTTTAATGCTTTTGTCTTATCAGCTGTAGAGGTGATTAGTGTCTGCTCTCTGATATGACCCTCAGCTCCTCCGTTTGATGTGTTCATCCTTCCACCGGTGGCTGAAGAAACACGCTGGAATGTCAGACCTGTACAAAAGTTCTGCAAGGCTGACTTAGGTTTAGCCACAAAAACAACTTGGAGGAAAGAATTAGCATTTCACAGGAAAACAAGTCGATAGGGCTGTAGACTGAATACAGATGTTCCCCTGAGCGTGTCTGAACCTGGTTTCACCTGCGCACATGTACAGCAGAAGGTTGGAGCACAAAAACCAGCACTGACTTTTAATGTGTTAGGTGTTTTGCTGTAGGAACAGTGCTGTAGTCCAGGTGGTATAGAGGGTATACACATACGTCACTTCCCCCCTAGGCCATGCCCCTCTCAGGCAGACTGAGTGTCTTAAACCAACCTGCTTGACATGACGGAGAGTATAGCAGTAAACCCGCCAGAGGAAAAGGGAAAATGGGAATCTTGAATTAAATGAAGGACAATTGGACTGGATATGGATCTGTATGAGCTACCAAAGAACAAGTGGTCCATGAACACTGACATGTGAACACAAATGGAGGATCCAGACCTGATCCAGGGGGAGGGGATCAGCGCTATTTGGACCTGAAACTAATATACATGGTTTCATCAGGACTGACAACCAGGGTCCAAAACTAGGGCCCAGAACCAGCTGATCCAAAGAGTCCAAAACTAAGGCCCAGAACCAGCTGATCCAAAGGCTCCAAAACTAGGGCCCAGAACCAGCTGATCCAAAGGTCATTTCCAGTCAAGCGTGGACTGACCTCAGTGAATCTATGCATGATCTACTGGGACTGAGCAGATTTACTGAGTCTAGTTCAGATCAAGTACTTTATCCAACACAGATACTACTGCTGTGGACCAGCAGGGCACCACTGGATTCTGGGAAATTAGCAGATTTATACACCTCTTTTTAAATTACCACATTATTCTGGTAATATTATGGCCTTATTGTGGGAATATGACAACTTTAATCTCAAACAAATGACATTTTTGTTAAATTATGATTTTTTTTTTTTTTTATAACTACGACTTTATTCTCATAACATTGTGATTCTTTTTGTATTTGACTTTATTCTCATAAAATTACAGGTTTTATATCGATATTTTATGACTTTATACTCGTAGTGACCAGTGTTTTATTTCTCTTGTGGTCCTAATACTCCATTTGTAGCTTTATTCTCCAGTTCCCCGTATTTGTAAAACTAGGTTAGCCTCAGTTTCAGTTAGTTTACTAATCATGTAGTAGCACAAGGTTCAGAATCACAAAATGAGACAAAAACCATGAAGATGTGATCATGAACCAAGAGCTGCACTAAGAAGTAATGTTAGCCAAAACAATAGGTCATTTCAGGTCTGATTGGACCCAAAAAAACAGCATCAGTGAATGTTAGCTGACACCAAACAGGATCCACAGATCTAGGTTTGGTTTCCTGGATTTGTGGATCCATCTTCTCTTTTCTTTGTCTTTCGGTGTCTGTAAAACGATAGCTCCTACTGCTTTTCAAATCTGTTAATACAATCAATCTCACAACAGCTCTGCCCCATTTTTTATTCAAATTGTTCTTCAGTTTAGACAGGATTGAAGCCGACGCTGTCACTCATCTCCCTCTTTCTGACACTCAGTGGGCGGAACCGCGGTGACTTCTGCTAGCGCTGACGTCACGTGCAGACCCTCTATACAACTTTTAATGAGTATTCACAAACAGAATGTGCAACAAAATGTGCAAACCAGCTCCACATAACTTTACATGAAAAACAAGAACTGCATCCAGCTTTCTTCGTCTGCATATGCCTGTTCTTTTGTCTTTCCCTCTGACTTCAGTGAAGAAACACATACAAGTCTATGTCTGGTAAAAAACGCTGCTTACTGAATCAGTCTGTTTTTTTTTGGTGTAGCTGACGTCTTCATGGGCTGAAACTGAACAACAAACCAAACAGTGCATTAACCTGATGCTAAGGACGGAAAGTACGCACAAAAAGAACAGTAATTTAGCAGATCCTTCAAAATAAAAGCAGTGGCTGTTGAATTTGTTGCATCTACAATGACATTCTTGCACTGACTTCTAATTTGGTAATGACCTCATGGGGGCCGGTCAGGGTCTTCTAACAGGGCTTCAGTGGGCGGAACTGCAGTGACTTTCACTAGTGGTAACGTCACGTGCAGACCCTCTGTACAGTACATAAGCCAAAGCACCCATGTGCAGGTAAACAAGTAACACTCACCAGTGTTAATGACTGTTTTACTCCTCAAAAGACAAAAACACTGGTCAATGAGCCGTTGCACAATAAAAGCGTCTGTTGGCAGCATACATTTGGGAAAACACGTGATTAGTTGGTTCTTTTGGCAGCTGACGTAAAGTTTATGAAGTGTGACTCATAAAAGCAGCATCAGTGAGAAAGATGTGGTTTGACGAAAGTCAACTCTGAACTCATTCTGCCTGTGTCGACCACGATTATGGAGGTAAAAACATTCCACACAGGCGCAACGCTCTCCTGACAGCAAATGTAAAAAAAAAAATACATCTGCCATTATTCCTAGTTTAACTTTTAAAAAATATTCTGAAATTTCCTTCCCGCGCTCCTAATGTTTTATTAACGGCTGTGTGGTGAAACGCCACCAGACAGCTGTGACTGTGTGTAAATACGAACTGAGATGTTCAGTATTTCCTCAGGGGCGGCTTTCTATTTTCTCTCCTGCTTTTACAGAAGTGGCAGACCCACTACCAGAAAATTAGAATATGGAAGAAGAGGAGAAACACAAAAAGACCAGAAAAAGGTACAGGGTAAGGAAAAGATGCAGAGGAAAGTCAGAGAAGGAAGAGGAGGATGCGAGCAAGAAACAGAAGAGAGGAGGAGGTGAAGGTGGACACGAAGAAACAGAGCAGGGGGGGTCAAACAGGCGGCCCGGGGGCCAAAACCGGCCCACCAAAGGGTCCAAAACCAGGCCCCAAGGGGTCTGAAACCAGCATGCCCAATGGGCCAAAACTGGCCTGCTAAAGGGTCTGGAAACCAGCCACTAAAGGGTCCAAAACTGAACACCAAAGCGTGCAAACTGGCCCGCCAAAGGGTCAGAACCAACCGCCAAAGGGTCCAAACCAAATGGTCCAAAATGGCCCGTCAAAGGGTCCAAAACCGGCCTGTGGGATGGATTTACCAAATCCAAAAATGACACTGAAGATGTGACCAATCCATTTAGTTCAGTTTCCACATTCAGACCAATCAGATCTAAACAATAAGAACATAATAAACTCGAAACGATGAAAGAAAAACCTAGTTTAACTTCAAAAGAGCCAAACTAGTCCAGTTGAACCTCAAAGAACCAAGACGAACAATGACCTGAGCAAATGGGACATTTGGACAACTGTGCTGAATGTGGAACCTGGAAAAAAATGAGTTTGACATCCCTGAACGACAGGAAATGAACAGATCAGAACCAAACAAAAAGACAGAGGAACCTCACAGAGCGTAAAAAAAAAAGAGGAAGTCATATGAGCCGGAAAAGGAAGTCCACATCTGGCATCATGGGGTCAGATCGAGCCTGCAGCAGTTCTCCTTCTGAACGACCACTGGGCCTCACAGGAACCGCAGGAAATAATGCGCCGTCATCAGACTAATGTGTGCATGAGGCAGATCTGTGCAGCCGCAGTGCACCCTGGGAAAATCCAGTATCTGAACTGAACTGTAAATACAGAGCGTAAGTGTTCAGAGATGAGGAGTGACAGCAGCTAAAGTAGGAGGAGTTTGGGGGGTGGGGGGGGGACATGTTTACCCTGAGCATTTGGACTATATGTCTAAAAATCCCCTTCACACCCAATTACAACTAATTAATTAATGCTTTAACACAAAAATTAAAAAAAAACTCTAGTCAACTGTGGAACAGACAGGACTGAAAAACACCATCCATCATTTTAACCGACCCCATCGACATGATTGAACGGTGATATGTCCAATCAAACTCAACTGACATTTGTCCCTCCCCCCTCTGTGCATACCCCTGTTTGGGCATCCATCCATCATCCATCCATCTATCCCTCCATCCATCCATCTATCCCTCCATCCATCCATCCATTAATCATTCATCCACCCACCATCCATCCATCCATCCACTGTCATCCATCATCCCTCCATCCATCCATCCATTAATCATCCATCCATCCATCCATGAAGAGTAGAAAGTGTAGATATTTGTCTTAAAATATAGGAAGGAAAAATGAAAACACTCAATGTACAGACCCCCCCCCCCCAAGTTCTACGGAGGTATTATTTCTCCTTCCTGTTGAGATCGACGCTCCAAGGTCGATTCCTTTCATTTGCAAATAAATTAAGCGTTATTGCAAATGTTCTCATTTCCCCTCCACTTTCAGTATCTCTTGATTGAAATAAGCCTGTTTGGATCGTCAGTTGTGGAATGCTGCCGTTTCCTCCACATTATTTACAGCCATTTCCTTAACAACAGCCATTGATCATGCATGTTAATATCCAATCTGGCCTCATTATAGTGCCATGATACCAAACCTTGGAGAAGATGGAGTGGGGGAGGGGGAGGGAGGCAGATAAATATAGAGCAGAGGAAACATGTCTCTATGTTTGGCTCTATCACTAATCTGTGGCGTTCAGGCAAGCAGACAGCCTCCCTCCCAGGGCCATAATTGTATTTTTCATTAGAGTGCACAATCTCCTCCAGGCCAGATCAAATGTTTTCCATTCCTCTCTCTGCAATTCATTTTCTTTCGTCATCCGTTTTGATTATGAGAGGATTTATTTCTGTATTTTTTTTTCCTCCGGTTGCAGTGTAAAATGGCTGCATGCAGAGAATATTGTGGAGGACTCATGAGTGAAGCTGGGAGTCGAACATCCAAAGCTAAGTTTCACACACACAGCAGCAAAAAAAAAAAAAAAAAAAGTGAATAACCCGAACGAATATGAACAACCTGAAATGTCTTCAGAAAAGTAAGTAGAATTTTAACAATATTCTGTCTGTCTAAATGTTTTGTTCTGTATGAGATTTATTTGAATACGACGGAGAAAGAGAAAAGACATGACAAAACTAAATTAATACTAAAACTAAGCATTTAGAGAAAAATGAAACTAATAAAAACTAGCAAACCTGCTCTAAAACTAATCAAAACTAACTGAATTAGAAGACAAAAGTCAAAACTAAATAAAACTAAACTACAACTAGAAAAGCAGTCTGAGGGCGCAGACCTCCGCCAACACAAATCTGCCCCCCCCCCCCCCCAATCGCCATCAAAATTTAATCATTTCTTCCTTGTGCCAGTATCAACATTTACTGAAAATTTCATGAAAATCCATCGATAACTTTTGAGTTATCTTGCTAACAGATAAACAAGCAAAGGTCCGAGGTAATGAAAAATCCAAAACTATTATACCAGGGGTGTCAAACATGCGTCCTGGGGGCCAAATGCGTCCCACTAAAGGTTCCAATCTGACCCTGGGATGAATTTGCCAAGTGCAAAAATTCCACAGTCTGGAATTGAATTAAGCCAAAAAAAAAAAAAAAAAAACTGCTTGAATTAAGGAAAAAATCTAGATTTAAGAAAAAATAATATAAAAAAAAAATCTTGAATTAAATTTAAAAAAAAAAATTCTTGAATTTAAGCAAAAAAAAAAAAAAAAATCTTGAATTAACAACTTCAAATTTTTGTCTTTGTTTTAGTGCAAAAAAAACAAAACATTAAATTATGAAAATATTGACATTTCCAAACTCTCCTGTAACAATAAAATGTGAATAACCTGAACAAATATGAACAACCTGAAATGTCTAAAGAAAATTCAGCCCAATTTGAACTCTTTTCTTCCCGTTCCTCAGTGTGTAGTGTCTTTGTAGATCTGATCCAGAATGCACATGGACTAATGAGAAGCTGAGGCAGAATATTGTTAAAATTGCACTGATTTTTCTCAAGAAATTTCTTTTTTTTTTTCCAGGTTATTCATTTCATTAAATAATGACAATTTCACATTTTTGTTTTTGTTTTATTGCAAAAAATAACATTAAATTATGAAAAAAAAACCTTGAATTAAGACACAAAAAAAAAATCTTCAATGAAGTAAAAAAAAAAACTTCAATCAAGTAAAAACATTGAATTACGGCAAAAAAAAAAAAAATCTTCAATTAACTAAAAAAATATTGAATTGAGCTAAAAAAAATTCTCAAATTTTGCAAAAAATCTTGAATTAAGCAAAAAATGTAGAATTAACAACTTCTAATTTTTTCTTTGTTTTAGTGCAAAAAAACCCACATGTAGAAATGATAAGTTGAGGCAGAATATTGTTAAAATTGCACTGATTTTTCTCAATAAATTTCAGTTTTTCCAGGTTCTTCACATTTTTTTTGTTTGGATAGTTTATAAAAGTAAGTATTTTCATAATTTAATGTTTTTTTGCACTAAAACACAGACAAAAAGTTGTAGTTGTCATTATTTATCGGTTATTCTGTTATTATTTGACTGGTTCGGTCCACTGCAGATCAAATCAGGCTGAATGTGGAACCTGAAAGAACATGAGTTTGAGAGCCCTGCATTAGATTTTTGATTCTTGTTGGTGTTATTGTTGCTGCTTGTGCTGCTGATGCATAGTTACTGTTGCCTCATGGTCTTTTCATTCATTATATATAAAAGCAAACAGGCGGTTTTCGCTGTGCACTGCATGTTGAGCAGCACAGTGTTTATTCCCGGCTGAGCTGCTTTTTTTTTCTGCTCTCCTTTCTCTCTCTGCATTCCAGATAAATTCAATCTGGGTTTAAAATACCCAAACATATTTATCATTCATAACCTTTATCTCCTCTGATCACCTGCTGGACTGAAACGCTGCTGGGTAGTTGCATCTGTGTGCACAGAATCTGTCCATAAATGGAAGCGGTCCACATGTTTAGTCCAGACCCTTGGACAGTCGTCTGGAGTAAAAGTGTCCCATCAGACCACTGAGCAAAGCAAAGTGTCAACGTCACACACGAAACTTCAAACACCATGATGCCATTTCTGTGCAATCCAGTCTGCGTTTATTCACGGATTGGCCTTTTTCCACCTAGTTCAATCATTATGATGTTACCAAGGGCCTGATTTAGTAAAGGTTTGGTGAAAAATGTGCACGAAGACTCATTCTACTGAAATGGAAAACCGAAAAATAAATAAATAAGTAAAAGACAGAAATACTCTGACATTCAACCCGTGGATTACAGACCTTATGACTATCTGACATGAGAGAAAATAAGATTATCATTATTATTACCTTCTGATGATGATGATTATTATTATCATCATAATAATTATTATGCTTATTATTATTATCATCATCATTATTATTAATATTATATCATCATAATCATTATTATTATTATTGTTATTATCATTATCATCATCATCATTATTATTATTATTATTATTATTATTATTATTATTATTATTATTATTATTATTATTATTATCATCATCATTATCATCATCATCATTATTATTATCATCATCATCACTATTATTATTATCATTATTATGATTGTTATTAGTATCATCATCATCATCATTATTATTATTATTATTATTATTATTATTATAATTATAATTATTATTATTATTATTATATACCACGAGGCAGTGCAGTCAAACTTGATGTAATGTGGCAGCCTGTCTTATTATGTATTAAAAAGATGGACACAAACAATTTGTCATTGTATCTAAGGATATATACAGGGTGCAATTTGTCGGGGGGGGGCAGACATATATGTGGGGTGACTAACTGGTGTGAAACAGAAGTGAACCTTTCCATCCTTTCATCGTCCATCTCCTGCTTCTCTTCCTCTATTATTCAGCAGATCTTACACCACATGTTCACACCTTCTGACCTGTATCCACTGGACCCCCTCCACTGCTCTATGGCCCCCCCACACACAAATGTTGGGCCCCATAAATTTGCCATGCACCCCCCCCCTTTACGGCGCCCCAGTGCATGTGGATGTTTGTGAATTCTCCGACTGTGACCGTTGGGTTCAGGTGAACGTTAGTGTCAGTGATTTTTGTAGCAGGAGGAAGAAACCTGACACAACCTGATGGGATTTACAGCAGGGTGGGTGTCCCCCCCCCCCCCCACACACACATACCCGAGGATGGAATTTATTCAGAAGTACAGATGTAAAAACTATATATATAATTTTAATGAATTAATTGTATTGTCTGTATTCATTTTGGATGTGTATGTTTATATATTTTTGTTGGAGTATGAGGTGCATCAGGGTTGGGACTCTGTCAGAGTGTGTGTGTGTGGGGGGGGGGGGTTAACTATGTTGTATTTTATATACATTCATCTGTGCAGTTCTGACTGTTACAATATAAAAATACAAATTCAGTTTTCCTTTGAACTCCACACATCTGTATCTATGCACATCTGAGCTCTAACCAGACTCATGATTCATGTTTGTCTTCCAGATATTATCATGTTGGACTGTGTTCATGCTGTGTGTGTGTGTGTCCTTGTCCTTTACTGGGTCAAGGTGAATTCTTCCTTCAAGTCTTAGTGGTTTATGAGCTGTCACAAACTATCATTTATAGAGTTAGACATACACATACACACAGAACACACACAGAGGGAACACACACACTGAACACACACAAACACACACACGGAACACATATGCACACACACACGGAACACATACACACACACACACACACAGAACACACTCACACACGCACACACACACACACAGAACACACACACACACGGAACACACACTTGAAACACACACATGCACACACACAACACACGGAACACGCACACACATGCACCACACACAGAACAACACTCACATGCACACACACACACAGAACACATACACACACAGAACACACACGAAACACACACTTGAAACACACACATGCACACACATACACACGGAACATGCACACACACACAGAACACACTCACACAACACATGCACACATACACATGGAACACACACGCACATGCACACACACAAAACACGCACACACATATGGAACACACACGGAACACACACAGAACACATGCACACACACACAGAAACAACACACACACACGGAACACATGCACACACACACACAGAACACATGCACACACACACAGAACATATGCACACACACACATGGAACACATGCACACACACACACACACAGAACACATACACACACACACACAGAACATATGCACACACACACACACATGGAACACATGCACACACACACACAGAACACATGCACACACACACACACATGGAACACATGCACACACACACACAGAACACATACACACACATACACACGGAACACATGTACACACACACAGAACACATGCACACACAGAACATATGCACACACACCACACACACACAACACACGCACACACACACACACACAGAACACATGCGCACACACACACACACACACACACACACACACACACACAGCCGTAGTAGGAGTATGTTTTATGCCTCTGTTCTGGCCCTGGTTTGACCTTTGACCTGTCCAGGTCGTCTAGGTTCGCCTTAATAGCCCAGTGCAGTTGCTTGGTGGGCGGGTCCATGTTCCCACCCATATTTCTTATTGGCTGTCAGACATTAGCAGCTCTGGGCATGCTCACTCTATCAGAGGCTTGTCAGCTAAATGGAGAGTGTGACATGAAACATTGGACCTGGGAGACGAGTGGGAGCAGTTCGTCTTCAGGTCCACGAGCCTTCACACATTAACCCACAGGTGTCAAACATGAGGCCCGGGACCAAAACTGGCCCAACACAGGGTCCGGTCTGGCCCGCAGGATGAATTAGCAAGTAAAATAATAGCAGCACTAGAAAGGCACTTGGAGAGTGCAGACCCCCCCCCCCCCCCGATCACCACCAAAATTTAATCATTTCTTCCTTGCCAGTTTCAACATTTCCTGAAAATTTCATCCAGATCCTTCCATAACTTTTTGAGTTATCTTGCTAACAGACAAACCCCGCTGAAAACATAACCTGCGCCGTTCCTTGGTGGAGGGAATAAAAACTGAACACACTGGGACTGGAGACATGGACGGTGTAAAAATGAGAACAGGCCCTGGGTCATGCAGATTTAAAGGTGGAGCAGAAGGACTTTAACAGTTAAAAAAAAAAACAAAAAAAATTAATTTTGCCCAAAGGTCCATGACCCCTGAAAACAGGTTTGAGACCCACCAGTGTAGCCCCAGCGCTCTGCATCATTCAGACGGTTCATGTTGAAAGGGTCCATGGACAGTTGCTTCTGGGTGCAGTTAAAGATGACCCGCTTTGCAACATGGACTCAGGCCCAAAAACACCAAAGGAAGTGACTGTGAGCAGAGACGTTTGTGTTCGATTAGCATGTGAACGGGCTAATTACAGCCTCGTCTGGATAAAGCCGTGCGTTGTGCGGCTGTTGGATGGATGTTCGGCCCTGGCGCGCTGTATGACTGAGACAAAGGCAGTTTGAAGAGCGCAATCATCATCATCTCCTCTCGGCTGCAGACGTGTGTGTGTGTGTGTGTGTGTGTGTGTGTTCTTGGACTGTATGTGCAGAGCTCCACACGTACAGCAGCCTTCACTAAATGACCTAGATAACCCAGCCAATCAGCTCCCTCCGTGCAGGAGCGGCTGAGTGTCCAAAGGGCGTGCATTCTGCGCTCATGGGCAACGTTGACAAACAATCACAGTCTTTTCTGGAAAAGGGAGGATTTATGTGTGGTGTGTAGAGTAAAAAGTCTACAGTGAATCACACGACTGAAAACAGCTGCATTTCAGAGTTTACAACAGGGGTCTCAAACATGCGTCCCGGGGCCCAAATGCGTCCCCCCCCAAAGGTTCCAGTCCGACCCCTGGGATGAATCTACAGTCAAATAAGAACAGTAGAAGAACCGACAAAAAAGAATGACTGCAGATTTACTACTGGGTTTGATGGGGAAAAAAATAATATTACATTATGGAGAGAAATTTGTTTATTTATTCATCAATCAGAAAGAACGGATTTGCAATTAAAAGGAATAGATTTGCAACCAAAAAAGAGATTTGAGAGCAAAAGACAGTAAAGGCGGCCATACACTGTGCGATTATTTCGATCGTTGCACGCAGCTCCATCTCAAACTGTGCGAATCAGTCGTACAGTCAGGTTCACGATTCCTGTTCTCACACTGCATGGACCGACGCTCGTATGCGACCTGATCTGCTCACACTGTAGGACCATACCACCACAGGACGCACAACACGTTTGAGTGTTGTATCCGGAAATACAACGTTAAAATACCACAGAATCCGTAAAGTGCATAGACGATTGGCATTGGCGTGAGTCCCGAAATGGTAGTGCTAAAACAAAACCAACGAGCTGCTTTGGTATTATGTGCCATTATCTGTGAGGAATCAAAAAGAAGAAAAGACAACGATTGTGTTCGGTGCAGGCATTGGTTTGTCCAGACGTGGACAGTATGGGCTGTCATCCAGGAACTAGCGGTAAGCTGCAACAGCCAACTGCACTAGACCTATAGCCAGCTACTGTTAGCTTGTACGCTACTGTACGCGTCTGTGTTCGCGCATGCACAGTGTGAGAATTTGAGGCACAATCGGTTCGTGGCACTGCTTTGACAGTACGATACACTCACGAGGAGCGAGCAGGATTTCAAACAGCTCCGTTTTCCTTGCGAACACCCGATTTGTCTGGTCGTGAGGTGGTGGTGAGGTGCTAATCGCTTCTCCTTACCCCATGTACACTGCACCAAGCACGACCAACACGATTAGAGGCACATCGGCCCCGATCCCAGAAAGAGTCGCACGAGTGAGGAAATCGTCTCTAAACTCGCACAGGTAAGGCCGCTAAGTGGCAATAAAAAAAAAACAGATCATTTTGTTTATAAATCAGTCCTCTTTGCTTGTGAGTTAAAAACTTTTACTTGAGACTTCAAAAGTTTTGCTTGAAAATCACTCTTTGTTTGCAAATTCAAACGTCTTCTTGCTTTCCTATGGAGCGCCTCAGTGCTACACTAAAGGGCAATGACACTTGTTTATAATGTCTGGCATCCCTTCCTGAATGACCTTCCCGACGATTACTGCGGACTTGTTGAAGAAAGGGCGCCATATTTTGTCTTCACTAATAAGGTCATAGAATATTTTTATTCTCTTTATTCCTCCTGTGTATACCCCAGTGTAAATTTATATAAGCTATCTGTGCAGTTTATGTATGTGAATCGTTGTTTTCTTTTGTGGTTTGGCTGTATCTGTGCTGTGGTTGTCATTGTTTGTTGTTTTGTGAAATCAATAAAATATATCGCAAAAAAAAAAGTTTTGCTTGCGAATGTAACTGCGCTTTAAAGGGCGTGGCCTACGCCGATGGATGACAGAAGAGTTTCTATTGGTGGGTTTGACCTGGCCTCCAGCTTCCATGTTAAATCCACTCTCTGTTGTGTTCACTGTCACTTGGAGTTCAGTTGATAGTCTGCTGAGCTGAATTGAAATGTGTCCCATAAGTAATGGATTACACTACATATTGTCGTTTACAGCCTGTACATTCACAGCTTGAGCAGAGGCCCCGCCCATTAAGTGCAGTTCAATTCGCAAGCAAAACTTTTGAAGTCTCAAGCAAAGTTTTTAACTCACAAGCAATGAGGGACTGATTTATAAGCAACATGATCTGTTGTTTTTTTCATTGCCACTTTGCCTTTTGCTCTCAAATCTTTTTTGTTTGCAAATCTGTTCTTTTTAATTGAAGAATAAAGAAACAAATTTCTCTCCATACATTATGTCTATAAATAAAGACAACTTCTTTTTTTTTTCTTTGTTTTAGTCCAAAAAAATAACATTAAATCATGAAAATATTTACTTTACAACTCTCCTGTAGCAATAAAATGTGACTAAACCTGAACAAATGTGCCCAACCTGAAATGTCTGTATTAAATTCAGTCCAGTTTGAACTCTTTTCTTCCTGTTCCTCAGTGTTTAGTGTCTTTGGAGATCTGATCCAGAACGCACATGGACTAATGAGAAGTGGAGGAAGAAGATTGTTAAAATTGAATTTATTTTTTCTTAAGAAAATTTCAGTTTTTTGAGGTTATTCACATCTTTTTTTGTTTGGGTAGTTTATAAAAGTAAGTATTTTCATAATTTAATGGGGGGGGGGTGGGGGGGGGTTGCACTAAACAAGACAAAAAGTTGGAGTTGTCATTATTTATATGTTATTCTGTTATTATTTTACTGGCCCCTCAAATAAAAGTTTCTGAAGGTAGAGGAAAGGAATGAGGTGCACAACAGCAGGAGACAGAGGAATTAGGAAAGTGTCTGAAGTTTCACTTTCACTGTACGGTATTTTCTGTATATGTTCTATTTTCTGTACATGTTCTATTTTCTGCATATGTTCTTTTTTCTGTATATGTTCTATTTTCTGTACATGTTCTTTTTTCTGTATATGTTCTATTTTCTGTATATGTTCTATTTTCTGTACATGTTCTTTTTTCTGTATATGTTGTATTTTCTGTATATGTTCTATTTTCTGCATATGTTCTTTTTTCTGTATATGTTCTTTTTTTCTGTATATGTTCTATTTTCTGTACATGTTCTTTTTTCTGTATCTGTTCTATTTTCTGTATATGTTCTATTTTCTGTAACATGTTCTTTTTTTCTGTATATGTTCTATTTCTGTACATGTTCTTTTTTCTGTATCTGTTCTATTTTCTGCATATGTTCTATTTTCTGTATATGTTCTTTTTTCTGTATATGTTCTATTTTCTGTATATGTTCTATTTTCTGTATATGTTCTTTTTTCTGTATATGTTCTCTTTTCTGTACATGTTCTTTTTTCTGTATATGTTCTATTTTCTGCATATGTTCTATTTTCTGTATATGTTCTATTTACTGTATATGTTCTATTTACTGTATATGTTCTATTTTCTGTACATGTTCTTTTTTCTGTATATGTTCTATTTTCTGTATATGTTCTATTTACTGTATATGTTCTATTTTCTGTATATGTTCTATTTTCTGTATATGTTCTCTTTTCTGTACATGTGGAATCAGAATGGTTCACTTCTTAGCAGTTCCTTAGTGAAGGTTCTCAGAGCCTTTGTGAGTCCTGGGTTTCCATCGCTGACGTTTCCTTCCGTTTTGAACCGATTATGGCTCCGTTTGTTGAATCCGACAGACGCTGAATCCGTCCTGGGACTCGTCTTCCTTTCTCGGACTGAATAAAAGTATCTGTGTCTGTTCCAACAGCTGAGCCAGCTGCTATAAAACTGATGGAGCAGCAGTTTGTGCTCAAAAAAATAAAAAAAACCCAGTTTGGGCTGATGTGATTTGCATAAATATACACTATCGCTGTCATTGTCCCGCCTCCAGTGAAGACACACTTGGGAGTGAAATCTGGGATGGAAAATGCTAACTTGGGCTGACTTCCTGCCGTTCTAATCTGCCTTGGCAGCTACAGCGCTGGCAGCACAAAAGGAGAAAATAGAATTAGTCCGACGCAGATCACTTTCCTTAGCTCTGCACCTCAGTCACAACATTCACACACATTCAAGTCCGTTTAAAACAGCATTATGCACCGCTAATTAGGGCTTTTAGAAAATACCAGCTCTGCAATATATTGTGATACTTCATTTCACAATACTGTATCGATATTAAAAAGTACTGTATGGGTATTTTTAGGTATTTATTCAAACTAGTGCCATTGTTCTCGTGGTGCCATTGTACAATAGCATGATAAGTAGAAGTTGTCTGCCTCCACTATCCATTTGTAAACTACCATTTAATCCTGCATTGTGCAGGTCAGAATTAGAGCCAACGTGTGAGGCATGAAGGGAAGAGCATGTATGTGTTTGGTCTGTCAAGTAGGGATGGGAATCGAGAACCGGTTCCCGGTAGCTTGATTCCTTGGAATCATTTGCCTGCCTGCTTAACGATTCTGCTCATCGATTCCGCCTTCATTGTGCATGCGCGATGACATCACACGTACGCTGCATTGTTTTGGTCAGAACGAAGACAACATGGTGTTGAGGCAGAAACGGTCCAAACAGACCACACCAGGTCTAAACAGACCACACCAGGTCTACACAGACCACACCAGGTCTAAACAGACCACACCAGGTCCAAACAGACCGCACCAGGTCCAAACAGACCACACCAGGTCTAAACAGACCACACCAGGTCCAAACAGACCACAGCAGGTCCAAACAGACCACAGCAGGTCCAACAGACCACACCAGGTCCAAACAGACCACAGCAGGTCTAAACAGACCACACCAGGTCTAAACAGACCACACCAGGTCCAAACAGACCACACCAGGTCCAAACAGACCGCACCAGGTCCAAACAGACCACACCAGGTCCAAACAGACCACAGCAGGTCCAAACAGACCACACCAGGTCCAAACAGACCACAGCAGGTCTAAACAGACCACACCAGGTCTAAACAGACCACACCAGGTCCAAACAGACCACACCAGGTCCAAACAGACCGCACCAGGTCCAAACAGACCACACCAGGTCCAAACAGACCACAGCAGGTCCAAACAGACCACACCAGGTCTAAACAGACCACACCAGGTCCAAACAGACCACAGCAGGTCCAAACAGACCACAGCAGGTCCAAACAGACCACACCAGGTCCAAACAGACCACAGCAGGTCTAAACAGACCACACCAGGTCTAAACAGACCACACCAGGTCCAAACAGACCACACCAGGTCCAAACAGACCGCACCAGGTCCAAACAGACCACACCAGGTCCAAACAGACCACAGCAGGTCCAAACAGACCACACCAGGTCCAAAAGACCACAGCAGGTCTAAACAGACCACACCAGGTCTAAACAGACCACACCAGGTCCAAACAGACCACACCAGGTCCAAACAGACCGCACCAGGTCCAAACAGCCCACACCAGGTCCAAACAGACCACAGCAGGTCCAAACAGACCACACCAGGTCCAAACAGACCACAGCAGGTCCTAAACAGACCACACCAGGTCTAAACAGACCACACCAGGTCCAAACAGACCACAGCAGGTCTAAACAGACCACACCAGGTCTAAACAGACCACACCAGGTCCAAACAGACCACACCAGGTCCACTGGAACACTGTCAAAGCTTCCATGTCTTCTAAAGGTGGAATCCCTCCAATCTGCTCAAACATTTGTCCACAGCATGTGAATCATTTACAGGAATGTCACGTATTTGATTCTCTACTTAGTGGCACTTGTGAATGTAGCAGCAGAGTGAACGCTGGGCTGGTTCTGGTTCCGGTGTGGGCAACAAACGTCGTAACTCCTCAAATACAAGTTTCTGAAGGGAAGAAGGGAAAGGAAATGAGGTGCACAACAACGGGAGACAAGACGAGCTGAGTCGAACCGGTTTCCACGAAGTAGAAATGCAGCAATAGAGGAATTAGTAAAGATTCTGTAGTTTCATTTTCACTGTACCCCCCCCCCCCTCCCCCCCCAAACTGGGCCCAGCGTCATCTGTTCTTATTATTTGTTCATACTGTATATGTTCTATTTTCTGTGCAGATGGAAATATAAAAGACAGTTAATGCAAACACACCTGTTTGTACTCTTTTATTCCCTCACCCAATGAGAATCAATAAGAGAATTGGATCGATAAGCAAAATTGAAGATGGAATCGGAATTGTTAAATTCTTAACGATTCCCATCCCTACTGTCAAGTATGATTCCATTCATCCAGCGGTAGTGAACTGCAGCCTTCACACTGTAGCACCGTCTGCTCGCAGTAGAAATGTCATGAACGGCTGCAGAACCACTTCTGAAAATGGAGTACGGCGACAGGGATGAAGAATTCAAAGTAGACAGAGGCTAAAATCTCCCAGCATACCTCACAACATTTGAATAGGGACATAAAATTGTGCCTAGTAGATAGTCAGGGAATGTTTGTATTCATTTGGTGAGTTTGGTGGAGATCGGGTCTGTGAAGGCTGAGGAAAACCTGTACAACGGCCTCCTGTGATGGAGCATGGATCAGACACAGAACATGTATTATATAGTAGGATGCAGATATTGTGGAGGTTCATTTTAGTTTTTTGGTTTTTCTTTATTGTTTCTATTTTATTTATTCTTCTTTAACACTCTTTTATTCAATAATGTTGGTTCCTTTGTTGGGATTGAACTCAAATCCTGTTCTGATGTTAGTTCTGAACTAATAGAATCTGAACATTTGAACAGGATCTGAAACTGGAATGTCTGAAACAGAATTTCAGTTTGAACACAGGAACATTTTGTGATAGAACATTAGATCCTGTTGGGATCAAATTAAAATGTGTTTTGTATTTATGCAGATTTTTGCTGCAATTCAACTTTTCAAGGAAATAATCATTAAAAAAAAAAAGAAGAAACAAACAATTTCTGATCAGGTTAAGGTAGGTAGAGTTAAGGTTTGGTTCCATTTTTTTTTTTTTTAAATATCCCAGTGTGGACTTTCATCAGACACTGACCAACATTAAAAAAAAAACTGAAGCATTTACTTTTGCTTTGCTTTTTTTTCCCTCCTCCTAAAGTTTGTCTCTATTTCGTCCTGTAGTCCGTCCTTGTTTTGAATTGTTTTAATAATTCTCATGAAGGCCTGGTTGGACATAATAGGTTTCTCTTTTTTTTCTGAAGATTTATAGCACTTGTTCACTAGTTTTTTTGCTTACTGTGTTGATGTACTACTGCTGTCACCATGAGTAAAAAAAAATAAAGTTTTCTACAAATTGTATTATTTGAGGCATGGATGGTTTAATACATACTGGACTCCTGAAGATATTATGTCCTTCTGGCAGATACGGATGGATGAAAGTGGGATTAGGTCAGCCAGCAAGATGTTCATCATACATATATATATATATATATATATATATATATATATATATATATATATATATATGTATGATGAACATCTTGCTGGCTGACCTATATATATATATATATATATATATATATATATATATATATATATATGTATTAGGGATGCACCGATACCACTTTTTTCCACACTGAGTATGAGTACGAGTACTTACATTTGAGTACTTGCCGATACCGAGTACTGATCCTAGTCCTTAATAATCCCATTCCAGTTGTTAGTTCCTTTTGTAAATGTGCTTTATTGTCGTTGTCATTAGTCTGACTGGAACAAAGTGCTGCTACTGACATTTAATGTGTTGGAATGAGCGTTTGTTAATTAATCCACCAGGGGGCACCGCTCTGAATTAACCATACTGGACAAATACCATGAAAAAGAGGAAAGTTTAATGAAGAAGAAGAAGAAGAAGAGGAAAGTCAGTAATAACAAACCTGTAGACGACAGAGGGAACACTACTGTGATACTAATGTTACAACGTTTTCTCTGTAAGGTTTAAAAGTTTAGCTTCAGCAGGAAGAGAAAAGACAAATGAGTGAGAGGTTTGGTTTGCACTTCCACTGGCGGCGGTCCGCACCGCTCCGTACTCCAGCTGGTATTCTGTGTCTGGGTACTCATCCTCCATCAGCTGGAAAACAGATGAATGTACGCAGAGGACGGACAGAACGCTGCGTCTGTATCTGAACGGTTACTGTCAGTCAGCCTTACTTTGATCACCATCATTATTTTGAAAAGTCTCCACACTCCACACACATTCTTCCTCCTCCTCGTACCTGCTGCACTGAACTGGAATGTCACACGGCCGTAAGTGGTATCGGTGCATTTGTATCAGATTACTTGTACAAGTACGAATACGAGTACGCACACTGAGTATCGAAGCCGATGCCTGATACTTGTATTGGAATCGGTGCATTCCTAACATATATATATATATATATATATATATATATATATATATATATATTTATATTGTATATATACATATTATAGAGCCCACTGCATTTTCCTGTGAAATCACCATGTGGCATTACAGATGTAATGATTACCGGTATAAACCGCCCACCTGAAGACTGAACTGTGAAGTCAGATGTGTATAATGTGGGTTTAGGCAAAAAAAACAACAAATGCATACATGAATTATTCAGTATTCACAGAAAACACCATCCTAGCGTGCTAAGTGTGGCGGTGCTGCGGTCTCGTAGAACTCCAGCTTTCCACTAACGAGCAGGTTGAATAATTAAGTCTATTTTAGCCGCCGGCATCCCAGAACAAAAGCTCCGACACCTCCATGTTCCGTTCAGAGCAGATGTACTCACAGCCAGGTAGAGCGCGGCGTAGACGCTCAGCGCCGCCTCCTTGGACGGGAACGTTTTGCGAGCGCGCAGGATGTCGTCCTGGTTCCCCGTGCACGCCTCCTGATGGCTGATGTAGCGCAGCGCCTGATGGCAGCCCAGGGAGGTGTAGTAGTTAGGCCGACAGACCGTCAGGAAGTAGGGCGCCAGGTTCCCTGTGACCACCTGACCAGCATTAACGAAGATGTCAACGGTGTGAAGAGGCCGAAGGTGTAGACCCCTGAGAAAGAGGAAAGAGGAGGAGGAGGAGGAAGAGGAGGAAGAGGAGGAGGAGAAGAAGGAGAAGAACAGTCAGCTGGATCACACACTGGTTCTCTTCACATTTTTCACTTTTCACATCAACTCTTTCCATTTTCAACATTGATGATTCACTTATTGTCTCACATTGCCCCCCCCCCCCCCCTCTGATGACCATGACCAGATGCAGAACTGTATTTGACTCCAGTTACAGACATGGACTGATAGGATTAGTGGATGAACAGGTATTAAACAGTTTAGATCAGCAGATGCTTCTGGTTCTGTCTGGTCCTGGATGTCTGGGTCTATAAGGGTTCAGTCCACCTTTCCTTGTTTCTCCTCCCCAAGTACCCCCCCCCCCCCCTTCATCTGAAGCCATGATGCCACAGGAGACTCCTCCACCTCTTAGAAGTACTTGTTCATCTCTGTAAACCTGGCTTTCCGTGCTGCTCTTGCTCAGCCTCACCCTGCCCTGGCGTACCCTCTGGTTTTAACGTCAGCTTCCTCGTAAAAGTGAAGCCGTTTTTTTTTGTCTTAACGTACAGTGTAGTGAGTTCCAGATTCATTAAGAAAAGTGCTGCTGTTTACTAATGTGTTTTTCAAGAGAATTTGCAGCTGCATTTTGAGATAAATGCCACTTACATTGTGCTATCCAGGACTCAGACACCAATTAAAACAGTGATTAACAGGGCACCGTTAAGGAGAGTAATCTGTCAAAGATGCAGGAATCAACCAGAAAATTAAAGTCTACATTTTGCTGAATGTGAAGAACATTTATTCTGTTTTTGTGTGTCATGTCTTCCTGCTAATGGTTGGTGTAAAAGTTTCTGGGATACAATTATCCAATGAAATTAATGCAGTGACAATCACAAAGAAGACCCCAGATGATACGCTGTAGACCACAGGTGTCAAACATGCGGCCTGGGGCCAAATCACACTAAACACCGACTGGGCTCATGTTTGACTGAAGCACATGGTCCTGAGCAACGCCGAATCAGATATGTACAGTAATTTTCCTCAAAATACGATCATTTTAAGCTTGTGGTTTGATAATTTGTCAGTTCCCATCTGGAAACACGGTTCACAAGAAATATGAAATACATGAGAGTGCTTTAGTGAAAAACCTGACAACCACCAGAGGGACAACCACCCCAGCACAGCAGCCTGCTGAGACCAAAGACAAAACGTCTAAATGGGATTTTTATATCGACATAATGAATAGACTGGTACAGAAAACACACAGTGAAGCAGAGATGGAACCATCTGAAAATTTCATATCAAGGTTATTGTGACCAAAATGATCATGGTTATCATTATTACTGTGGTATTGTTGAAATTGTGCTCAAAATGTTCAAAAAGTACTGATACTCACACTGAAATAATTTAACCAAGTTGTATTTTAAAAAAATAAACATAAAAATAAACAAATAAATAATTGGCACAATGTCCCTTCTGTTGCAGAAACATTCAAATATTAACCTTAGTGGTCTGAGCCTATTTTGTCCGTTTTTCAGTCCTTTTGATTTTGCCTTTATACTATATAAACAAATGTTTACTGTACACATGTTTGAGATCTGTTTTTTCAGCACAACTTCATCTATATCATCTGTCTATCATTTTTTCACTTTAACCTACTAAAAAAACATAAAAGGACAGAAACACACAAAAATAATCAAATCCGATTTGAAAAATGTATATAATTTACTGAATAAATAACACACAGATGCTTAACGAACCTTTTCAAAGACTTTAAAAGTGAATATTAGTTCCAAATATTAGGTATAGAAAATTAAAATTGTAATAAATTAAAACTATACTCAAATATTTGACATAAAAGCAGATCTTTACATAGGGTTTTTTCCCCTAAAATTGCGGTAATCAAACACGGTTATCATGAGAATTAGAATTTAAACGGTAATATTAACCGTCTGCAATTTTACCGCCGTTTATCGTTATACCGGTAATGGTTACATCCCTACACTGAAGTCTGGAATTCAACTCCAACCTCAGCTACCGACAGCACACTATGGAAAATATCATTGGTTTCAGTTTGAAGTCGTCACTGTTGCAGTCACCTCCATGTGTTTATTAGAAACACTGCACTGGAAGGGTTGAGTTTCATAAAGCCACTAGAACACTGCTGGATCCTGAACGCCTACAGACTTGACTTTAATTTCCTCCTATTATTAACCTGACAAGTGTTAAACAGCAGAATGGAAGCGGTTAGTTAGTGGTTGAGTGCAGAGGGTGTGCAGCACACAGCAGCTTTCAGATGCAGGTTTAGGTCAGAACAGCTCTTTGGGTTCATTAAAGGTGTTTGGAGCTGTGTGTGCTGGTGCTGCCTGAGTCCAAACAGACCAGAAAGGCTGCTGAACGCTGTAGATACAACCCACACACAAGAAAATCTGTTTTTACACTGGACCCTATGTTCCAGATGATTATGTTAAATCAGTACGTCTCTCACGTTACAAGACAGATGTGGTTCTGAGTGACAGAAGCTGGATGGTTATCTGACGCACGAGAAGAAGTGGGTTAGATATAAACAGACAACACAAAAACAAGACAATAACGTCAAATGTAAGGACAAAAAAAAAGAAGATAATGCAACAAAAGAGGAAGTACAAAGGTGGTTATTAGTGGTTTTCTTCATGGTCAAAAGGACTTACAGTGGATAGTGACAGGAAGTCTGATTCTTTTTACAAACTTGATTCTTTTGGTTCTTTTATCTGTTGGGAATCGGTTCTGAATCAATTAATTTGATTCACCAATTAAAATTACATATAACATATAGCTAAAATTCACTTAGGGGGTCAAATGAGTGTCCATTTTTGTCAAAACAACAGTTGTCCTACAGTCATAGAAGTGTGTGTAAATAATGCTAATCCATTTGTGCACAGACTACTGATATTCTCTGACAGTGGAAGCTCTATTTTCATAAATATTGGATTTGGAATAGCACGTGTATGTGAAAACTTTTGCTGGTGGACAGACGTGACATTACCCATGATGCTCTGGTCAGTACCAGTACTTTATTAGGAATAAACTTCTAGACTTCCTGTTGCTAATTGTGCTCTTCTTCATAAATGTTGGTATTGTGGATCTAAAACAATCCCAGCTGACACAAAAACACTAAATGTGTCAGTGGACGGATGTGACATGGTTGTTGTGGATCCCATCATACTGATGCTCTGCAGCCATGTCAGCGTTTACACTAATGATCCCTGTGCAAAAACTAGGAGCACTATTATTTATTGGATAGTTTATCATCAGACTAAAGAGGAAAGAACAATCTAGAATTGTTCTTTCTGTATAAAAATGCTTCTTATTGTAAAACTGTTGATGTAAACAGTGCTGTGTGCCATTCTTCATGTATGTATTGGTGGAACAGAAGCAGGATGGATCAGCACCATACTCCAGATTGAACCTGTACAAATAAACATGTGATATGGAGGAGAGAATCTGGGAAGAAAAACTGGGGAATCCAAAAGAAGAAAGATTGTTTTTCAGGTAAATTCAGTTCAAATAGAACTTGTCCATTTGTGACATGAAAATATAGCATTAATTGTGCTGAAATGGTTCATTTTTGGAGCTGAAAACATAGTTCATATGAGCATCAACATGTTGAACAGAACTGAAATCCTGTCCATTTGAACAACTGTCATTTACCAACACAAAGGAACTTTGGATTCATGGAGAGTGATTTAATATGAACACAGACACAAAGAGCTCTGAGCAGAGTTTAGCCGATATGTGTGTGTGTGTATATATATATATATATATATATATTATATATATATATATGTGTGTGTGTGTGTGTGTGTAATTTGATTGTTTTAATACATGTAAATATTCTTTATTAAACATTAAAAAGTCAAAAAAAAAAAAAAAGAAGCAAAATCTCATGTAAAGTTAGGGCAAAAAACTGTATTTTAATTATGGAAAATTACTGTATTTTTATGAGAAAGTTATTTTCCGTTGTGTTACAGTATTCTTCAGCACCCCTGCTGCTGGAATATTACCTTTTTTTTTTTTTTTTTTTACAGTGTAGTCTCGAGATACAATCCAAGATGTAACCATGGAGACGACTTGCTGCCCTTTGCGTCACACAGCACTTCCACCTCTGACTGAATGAGTGATTCTGACTAGTTTAGGTGATAATAAACTAAATATTAGCAAAGTGCTGCCAAATCGAATCAGCTGTGTTTGCGAATCAATTCAACTCGTTCACTTAAATGAATCGATTCTTTTGAACAATTCGTTCGTGAATCGCCCAACACTAGCCGTGGAATTTTCAAAACAGGAAAGTAGAATGATCAAAACAGGAAAGAGGAAAATAAGTAAAACAACAGGAGGGTTTTGGTTGAAAATGTAAAGAGAACATTCCCAAAAGACAAACGCAAACGTCACAGTAATGAATTTCTCGTGCTCTAAAAACTGTTATTGTTTTCATGCTGTTGTAGTTCCTTCTTTCCTCCTTTAGCCTGCTTCGTTGCTCTGAAACCTCATGTGTCTTGGCTGTACATGTGCGCTGTCAGGATGTAAATGAAAGGTAAACACCACAGATCAGGAGTCGGTAGCGGCTGCCGTCCTCTGGTTTGGGGTTTAGGTGCAGACGCAGACAGACGGAGCGCCTCCAAAGTCAATAATGTTCAAGCAGAAATGATTTTGTCCTGGAAGCAGCTGATGGATGGCACCGGCGACGGAGAAAAAAAAAACCCTGTCAACTTCTAAATCAATGACACATGTGCCTGCAGCTCTCACCGCTTGAGTCCTTAAAAAAGAAGCATCGCGTTGAGACATCGGCAAGTGCTTCGTAAAAACAACAGGGACGCCACATCAATCCTTCAGCTTGTCTTTTGTCTGTGACGGTGAACGAAGGCTGTTCAGTGTGTGCTGCTGCAGAACACCAGACCGACGTCTACAACAGGGTGTCCGACTCATTTTAGTTCTGGGGCCACATTCAGATCTCAGCTGGACCGGACCGCTTAAATAATCTACAGCAGGGTTCTCAAACTCCTGTTCTTTCAGGTTCCACATTCAGCCTGATTTGATCTGCAGTGGACCAAAGCAGTCAAATAAGAACAGAAGAACCGAGAAATATGACAACTGACAATGTTTGTGTTTTAGTGCAAAAAAAACATTAAATTATGAAAATACTTACTTTTATAAACTACTCAAACCAAAATATTTAAATAACCTGAAAAAAACTGAAATTTCTTCAGAAAAATCAGTGCAATTTTAACAATATTCTGCCTCAGTTTATCATTAGTCCATGTGCATTCTGGATCAGATCTACAAAGACATTAAACACTGAGGAACAGGAAGAAAAGAGTTCAAACTGGACTGAATTTAATACAGACATTTCAGGTTGTTCTTATTTGTTCAGGTTATTCACATTTGATTGTTACTGGATAGTTTGGAAATGTCAATATTTTCATAATTTAATGTTATTTTTTGCACTAAAACAAAGACAAACATTTGAAGTTGTCATTATTTACAGACATAATGTCATATTATTTTTTCCATCAAACCCAGTAGTAAATCCGCAGTCATTCTTTTGTGTGGGTTCTTCTGCTGTTCTTATTTGACTGTAGATCAGATTGGTCTGGATGTGGAACCGACACTAAAATGAGTTCCACAGCCTGGACTGTGGAATTTATACACTTTGTAAATTCATCCCAGGGTCGGATTGGAACCTTTGGGGGGGACACATTTGGGCCCCAGGACGCATGTTTGACAGCCCTGTTCTATATTATAAAGGGAAGTGGACTCTGTTTGTGTGTGTGTGTTTGTGTGTATGCGTGTGTGTCTGGGGCATCACACTAACTCCATAAACAGCTGACTGCTACAGTTTGTCAGACTTATGTATTTATGCTCAGTGAACAGACTAGTGTAAACAGTCAGCTGATGGGACCAATATTTTGGCAGATATTAGTCATTTTGAATACAATAGCTTTCAAATAGCCTTGCTCAGAATCATAGAATCATCGTTGAAGTGGGTTACCTGGCAACAGATAAACAATTGGACCCCGTTGCCATGGTGTCATATTTCCTGTGCAGAAACAGACATGTCAGCTGAGAGGTTATTCAACTGAAAATGAAAATGGAATTTACCAAGAAAGGAACAAGGTTATTATCGTCGTATTCAAATAAATCCCAGACAGGACTCTGCTGCTTTAGTCTCCATGTTTCCAGGTAGAGTGGGGACCAGAAGACGACTGGAAACCACAAGTGAACACAAGTGACGGACCAAAAAGTGTCGTATGGAGACAACAGAGAAAATTGCTAGAGTGAAATAAATCGATTTGGTATCAATCCGACATTGACAAAGACGAAAAGAAAGGGAATGTTATTCATAATTTTTATCTGTTTTAGTTAGTTTTGTAAACACACAATACAGTTTCAGGTTAGTTATCTTTTTTTTTTTTCTTGTAATCATAGTTTTTATTTATTTCAGTTAATGAAAATGTTTTTACAATTCTAGTTTTCATCATTTCGTTAGTGTTCGTTAACGATAAAAACCTTGGTCTGGGTTTGGGTCTGGGTCATTTTTGTATTTCTTCACCACAGAGGCCAGAGTGGACCATTTGGTGGTCCGGTTTTGGCCCACAGACCTTATGTTTGCCTCCCCTGGCCCATCCGTCCTGCCTCTAACGGGGCCGCTGCCTTCACGTTCCACTGACGGACGAGCTTTAACACTATAATGCCTCCATCCTCTGAGAGCTGGGCCTTCTGTCACACTGCATTACAAACAGACGCTTAGGCAGACAAGTGTGTTAACAAACCACACAGAGGTTCACCACTATACACACACACACACACACACACACACACCACACACACACACAACTTCTGGGATGCCTTATTTGTTGTGGCGACAACAGGAGCTTTTCCAATCACTGTCAAGTGTTTCTGCTTCTGCAGACTAATTCACTCCAGCTTTGAAGCATCTGTAGCTGAGCACATTCAGACCAGCACAGCCGTCACAGCTGCTGCTTCACTTCCTTCTACTGCTCCACTATCTTCCACACACATAGTTCTGCCTTTAAATGGGAACTTCAGCCCTGATGCTGCCTTGTGTGCTGTCGGGAAGATGATACTTTCCACTTTGACATAAACATCTGTGTTATGTTCCAGCGCTGATACACAGTCTGTGGTGAGCTGCTGCTGCTGCTGGGCTCATCTGCACTTTTTTAGTTTTCCAAATTGTGTGTGCTGTAAATGTGCAATATGGTCGGCTAACAGCAGCAGAACGCTAATAAAAGCAGAGTATGAATGTGTGAGTGGATGAATAATGGATCCACTGTACGCACTTTGAGTATGCGTTCTAACAGAGCACTGTTTCTCTGAATATAAAATCGTGTACTGACCCGGGATATTTTGCCACAGTGTTGGTTATGATGCCTTTGGCATCACCAACGCACTGCACATTCAATGAATGCGTGTGTTTTCGATTTCTGTAGACATGCTCAGTGTCTGCGGGGGCACAAGCTGCACATGGGTGCAGTCAGTCGCTCCTATAACTCCGGGGAATCCAGCTACGGCAGAGAAGCCTTGTTTGGTCTCATTCAAGGAGTTCCGAGTGTGAGGAAACCTAATAAACTTGGCCGTCCGGTGCAACATGGCATTTAGGACCTCAGAAAGCACATGTGAAAAACAGGACTGGGACGTCCCAGCTGTGACAGCCACCGTTCGCTGGAAAGATCCAGATGCTGAAAAATGTAAACTTGCCAGGAGTTCTGTCATCGCCGGTATTGCCGGACTCCTTCTTGTGTCTGGTTCCAAATCTGCTTTGATTTCGTCCAACAGCTTCAAAATGGCAAAGCTGGATAGGTGATATCTTTTAATGAGTGTTTCCTCATTCATTCCAAAAATGTTCACACGAGGGTGAAAAATGCGTTCTCTGCGTCTTCTTTCATCATATCGACGTCTCCTTCTTGAAACGACTGTAGCCATGTGTGCGCTATTACGCATCCAAACCGTTTGCACCTCCCTTTGAAACCTGTTACATATAGACACAGTTTCAATCAGCAAAATTACTTTCGGGTTTGATAAATCACTCTGTGTGCTAAATTATTATATTTACATTTTCTCCTCCCACCACAGGCACAACTGCATGTAAACACCCTGTATTACACATTCATTGTGTCAAATGTACTAACTGGATGCCGACGCGCTATTTTGCACCTTTGAAAGACACGACCCTTATCATGCACTGTTAGTAAATCAGTTTGTACATTTTTTTGCATGTGCAATGAGTTTGCACACGTTTTAATACACGCAAACCTTTGATAGATCCGGCCCTTAATGTATTAGCCCTTTTGTTCTGGATCTCTATGGGGGAGGGGCATGTTTGACGGGGCTCACTGACCAGAGGTTTTTTGGGTTTTGTCACTTTTGTCAGGAGCCGAAAAAACAATAAACGCAGACTGCCTCCAAAGTCATACATGCGGGTCTCGTTCTTAAAAACACAACGCACAGTCCAACACCACCAGTTACACCAGTCCTCACCTCAACAACGCAAATCTGGACACAACGGCTCCCTCCTTGCCCCCCCCCCTTTTCCAGACTAGCTTTGGGAACAGGGAGGACCATGACCAAATGTGCTTGTTAGGGCATAAATCTCATTTGGTTTCCCCACTTCATGCACCACTGTTTGCCAGGTTGCTGTGATGGTCCTGTCGTCCTGTATCTGCAGATGTGTGCGTCACAGTTCGAGTAGGGCTGAAGCGTTGCACCTACTGTTTGATGGGCTGCCAGCGTGTGCATGGCGCCGCGGTGGAACGCTCAGCCCAGCCAGTCTCAGAGTTATCGGTGTTTCCCAGACTCCCTCCTGTGTTCACAAACACTCCTGAGTCCACAGGAGCAGACGGACACTGAGCCCCATGTCACGACGTTAAAGCGTGTCTTCACATTCTAACCAGCTTCATTCTTTTGTTTTTAGGAAGTAAAACAGTCACAACACTCAAAACAGGCAGAAGTTCTTAGAGCTGCAACTGATTCATCGATTAGGTGCTTGAAGCCAATGCAAAAGTTCCCGATTCGATTCATCGACTTGAATTGATTGAAGGTAAATATTCTATTGCAGTTTTCCTGAATTGAAGCTTCTTTGTGCGTCACAATAAGCGTCCGTGTGAAACACAACAGTGGAACCAATGTTTAACAGCAGAGAAATGAAGGAAACAAAGCTTTGATTCAGGAGAACTGTGGTGAATGTTTTCTTTGGATCACTTTGAGTCGATTAATTGGTTGCAGCTCTAGAAGTTATTCACAATTACCACACATGATATTTTAGCTAATTTGATTTTCCGTACTGCCGAACTTCTGTCTGTCAGTATTGTCTGAAATATGGTGGACCAAATCTGTGGAATAATCTACGACCTGAACGTCAATCCACATCTTCTTTATCACTGTTTAAAAAGTATCTGAAAAGGACTGAAATTCATGAAAAAATGAAAGGCTGTATGTCATTTGATTTGTATTTGATGATTTGTAATGGGATTTGCATTTTATTGTTTTTACTTTAGTTTATTAATTCAGTTATGTTGTATTTTTAATTCTTTTTCTTTTTGTCTTCTTTTTTCTTTCCTGTGTATTGTTCATTTCAGGTGGAGGTATTCATATAAAGAACCCTTTTTTTTGGCTTCTGTCCTCTCCTGTACAATGATGTTACTTGTTTGAATATTTTTTTTTATTATTTTAATTTTCTCTTGCTGTTTTATGATGTGCGAATAAATGAATAAATAAGATTGTATTTATCTGTGGGAACAGAACGTATGTTCTTTTACTTTAAATACATTCAAACAACTTCTGTATAAACTCAATACAACAGCTCATCAACATTAAGTGTTTCTAGATCAGGGGTGTCAAACACATGGTCCGGGGCCCAAATGCGCCCCCCCCCCCCCCCCCCCCAGAGGTTCCAATCCGACCCCTGGGATGAATTTACAAAGTGCAAAAATTCCACAGTCAAGGCTGTGTATGCTGAGTATTCGCAGGTTTCATCAGCGTCGACATAAACAGTCTGAAAGTGTTTTCCTGGAGTGTAAATCCAATTCCAGCCCAGACTGAGTCTCTCCAGGGTTTCCACTCCTTTATTTCCACTGCTCGCTTTTGTTCTGGGACAATATAGTGTTTTACGGCTGCTCTGCTCAGAAGCGTCGCCGCTGGGTATCATTATGCCAATTAGCCTTCCAGTATTGACAGGAATGAATTAGCTGAGGATTTCTTTTACGCTGCAGCAATGAGGACGTTTACAGTCACTGACATGACAACGGACTCATGGTGCAGAGCTTTGTCCACTCCAGGAAAACTCGTCCAATCAAAACACAATCCAATACCAAGGCTATTATTGTGAAAACTAACGAAATGACCAAAACCAGAATTGTAAAAACATTTTCGTTAGCTGAAACACCGTACTTTCCGGACTATAAGCCGCTACTTTTTTCTCGTTTTGAACCCTGCGGCTTATACAGCGATGCAGCGTACAGATTTATACGGGCTAATGGCCTCCAGGGGGCGCTCTAACAGGAGGCACAAAAGTGAGACAGACAGGAGGAAGAGGTGATGAAGAGGAGGAGTTTAAATCTGAACTTTGAACCATCATTTTGCGTGTCATGCACAAACCCTCATCATGGAAACACACGAAGAAATGCAGATTTTGCAGCTTTTAAGTTAAAAGCCATCGATGTGTCTGTAAAGAAGGAAATCGAGCTGCAGCACCGAAGTGCCATTGAGCACAACGGAGGAGAGTAGAAGGAGTGTGACGGAGCCTTTGAGGATGTTCAGCTGAAGAACACTGAAGAAGAGACTGCAGTGGTTTAATGAGCAGAAGAAGAGGAAGAACAGATCAGTGACTGTTGTGGGTTTGTGAACCAGCCTGTTCCTGACGTCTGACTGACGTTCCAGACACTGTTTGGAAAAAAGCAGTGAAGGGAAGGAAATACATATGTAAATAATCTGTCTGTTTACCATCTGTCTGTGGAAATATGTCATGTGACAACGTGGACACCTGCGGATTATAGTCAGGTGTGACTTAAAGCCCGGAAAGTACGGTAAATAAAAACTATAATTAAAAGAAAAAAACATAACTAACTGAAGCTGTATTGTGTGTTTACAAAACTAACTAAAATGGATAAAAATTATGGATAAAATTTGCTTCATTTTCGTCTTTGTTAATGTCGGATTGATATGAAATCAATTTATTTCCCTCTCTCAGTTTTCTGTGCTGTCACCATTCAACACTTTTTGGTCCGTCACTTGTGTTCACTTGTGGTTTCCAGTCGTCTTCTGGTCCCCACGCTACCTGGAAACATGGAGACTAAAGTTGGGAGAAAGCAGCAGAGTCCTGTCTGGGATTTATTTGAATACGACAGAGAAGAAGAGAAAAGAGACGACTGAAGTACAACTAAACTAAAACTAAACTAAAACTAAGCATTTAGAAAAAAATGAAAACTAATAAAAACTATCAAACCTGCTCTAAAAACTAATTAAAAGGAACTGAATTAGAGAAAAAAAAGTCCAAACTAAATAAACTAAACTAGAATGAAAAATCCAAAACTATTAGAACCTTGGTCTAATACACATTTACAACAGAAACACAAATGCTCTTTTTTTTTTTTTTTTTTCAACCCAAAGCAAAGTGACTGTGTTTACTGTAAACGCCTGCTGCTTTATTTGGGGATTTTTCAGAGCAACATATTCAGTAGAGCCACTTAGTGCTGTAGAAGTTAAATACAGACGCGGAAATTAACATCAGATCACTTTTATGAGTTCAACGGGTTTAAAAATAACCGAAGGCTGAAATTCATTTGACGTAAACAACTGCTAAAACTGTCCATTTTCAGAGTGGACGGTCACACTGGCAGCACCAAGCTCAAACTTGTGAAATGCAAAAATTACACTGAAGATAAGAACACAAGAATGTTAAAATAATTCTAGGTCATGTCAGTCTAAAGTGGATCAGACCAGTAAAATACTATCATAATAACCTATAAATAATGAAAACTGTCCATTTGTCTCTTTGTTTTAGTGTAAAAAAATAAAATTACACAAAAATGTTTACATTTACAGACTAGGCTTTTACAAAAAATGTGAATATCTGACATGTCTTAATAGATATGTGGAATTTTAATCATATTCTGTCTGTAATTAAATGTTTTGTGTATTTGTAGATCCACTGTGATCTGTAAGATGTGATTCATATGTATAAATGATAAACTAAGGTGTAGTATTGTTAAAATTGCATTTAAAACTTTCAGGTTGTTCATATTTGTTCATGTTAAATTCAAGTCCAGAATTTACTTTTTTCATTCAAAAGTTCTTATGCTGTTATTTATATGATTGTACTGGTCCGGCCCACTTTATACCATATTAGGCTGAATGTGGAACTGAACTAACAAGAGTTTGACACCCTTTCTGGGGGGGGGGTTAGACTTTGTGTATCACAAAATCTTATATCATAAAATGTGAATTTCTTTCTTTTTCTTTTGTATTGTATTTTGAGATGCACTATGAAAATAAATTGAAAAAACTGATCCAAAAAAAAAAAAAAGGCTTTGACAGCCCTGCCTTAGCTGTTCTGAAAAGACTGTAAACCACAGCCTCTTGGGTTTTATTGAGTTATTTTAAGTGTCTAAATGTGATCATACAGTGTTGCATGGTCAGCTCTATCGCTCTATAATGTGCTTAGTCACAGTAAAGTTTAAGGCTGTACGAAAACCTGTAATTGCCTGGTGGGTTCAGCTCCCTCCCCCCCAGACTCCTGTTCTCCAGAGACTCCCTTGGATCCTTCATTCCCACCCAAACACATCAATAAAACCTGTGACACTGCTTTGTATTTCCTGTGTTAAAGCACCCTTTGGGGTCTGGGCTTTATGTACATATATATATATATATATATATATATATATAAATCTATATATTTGTATCTCTCCTTCCATTGGTTACTGACTCCAGTGAGTTGCTACGAGCTAATCCAGTTCTGTCAAACTCCTGTTAGTTCAGTTCCACATTCAGCCCAGTTTGATCTGCAGTGGGTCGAACCAGTAAAATAATAACAGTGAAAAAAGTAAAATTCTATTACGACCAGGTTTACATCTACAAAGTTTCCTTAAAAATCCAAATAACATGAAGAAGTTGAACTGTCTTAAGAAAAACAAGTGCAATTTTAACAATAGTCTGCCAAGGGATGGGAATCGAGAACTGGTTCTTTTGAGAACCGGTTCCCAGTAGCTCATTCCTTGGAATCATTTGCCTGCCTGCTTAACGATTCTGCTTATCGATTCCACCTTCGTTGTGCATGTGTGATGACGTCACACCTACGCTGCGTTG
>NC_043976.1:44753197-44797581 GCF_902148855.1 Sphaeramia orbicularis | reverse complement strand
GACCCCACATACATGTGGGGGACCTCGAGAACTTTCAAAAAAGGGCAAATACGTGGTTGCCATAGAAACGGCTATATTGTTCTTGCTCAGATATTATTATTTTTATTTTTATTTTTGTCTTATTTTTCTTTCTCCTGCGCTTTGAGCTCAATTTTGACCCTCTGAACATTTACGAAAACTCACCAAATTTTGCCTAAAATTCAGAAGTGCGAGAAATTGAATTTACATATAGGTTTCATAGATGTCGGTAAAGAAATGTTGCGGCAGCGCCCCCTTGAAAAGTGGAAATGCATCGCACCAATGGGAGTGCGTCCAACATAAAGTTTGTCGTAGAGCCACGAAAATCGGTAGACAGATTCATCATGAGGAGATAAACAAAAAATATTATTATGGACACGCCCCTAAACCAACCCTTAGTCGGCCATATTGGATTGAAATTTCCAAAATGCTGAGTCAGCGTTTTCACTGAAGTTGTATTTTAACTATCTCCTACTAAGCCGTTTGGCCGAATGAGCTCAAAATCGGTGTACAGTATCTAGAGAAGTGGGGCATCAAAAGTTAGCCGAATTTTTTGAATCGGCATCACCGTTTTTGTGTGACGAGGTTGCAAACTTTGCGAAGTTTTTTCAAAAATTTACCATCACAAAAATTGCTTCAGCTCAGACATACAAACACCGATTTGGCTGAAATTTGACTCAGACGTCCATCTCCCAGGCCTACACCCATTTATTAAAAGAAATTGAAATTTCGCACTATAGCGCCCCCTACAAATGTACATTTACAAAAATGACATCAGTTCAGACATACGAACATCGATTTGGCTCAAATTTGACTCAGACATCTGTCTCAAAGGCCTACACCTATTTATCAAAAGAAACTGAAATTTTGCACTACAGCGCCCCCTACAAAAATTTTTAATATTTTTTATTAAAATTGCTTCAATTTGGACATACAAACACCAATTTGGCTCAAATTTGACTCAGACGTCTATATCCCAGGCCTACACCCATTTATCAGAAAAATTTTAATTCGGCACCATAGCGCCCCCTACAATGTTACCTTTACAAAAATTACTTCACGTTAGACATGCGAACACCAATTTGGCTCAAATTTGAATCAGTTGTCAATCTCCCAGGCCTACACTCATTTATCAAAAGAAATTTCCACTTCGCTCAGTAGCGCCCCCTACAAATTTACCTTCACGAAAATTGCATCAGTTCAGACATACGAACACCGATTTGGCTCAAATTTGACTCAGTGGTACATCTCGCAGGTCTACACCCATTCAATGGAACAAATTTAATTTTTGCTCATAGCGCCCCCTACAGATTTATTTATACAAAATTTTGTTCAGTTCGGACATACGAACACTGATTTGTCTCAAATCAATTGTCAATGTCCCAGGCCTACACCCATTCATTAGAAGACACAAAAGTTGGGGCTACAGCGCCACCTGCTGAACGATGAGCATACTTCCACTGGACGTGCCCTTGGTGAGGGCCTTTAGATGCCGCTTGCGGCTTTAATTTTTTGTTTGGTTCTGTGTGTGTCCTCTGAGCCTTTATAAATAATGTCCACCCTGGTGTTATTCTTCACTCTGAATACACTTACACTATAAACGGTAAGTACAAGCACAGAACAGCTGGATTTGAGACCCAGTGACAAGGGCATGTCAGGAAGGGTTGTCACAAAGAGTTTACAGAATAGTGTTAATTCCATTTGAGTCCTGTGTGTGTGTTTTTTTTAAAGATGAACACTGTGATTTAGGTCGACACGTTTTATGTGATGAGATCTGGCTGATATTTCCTCCAGATAAACACAGATTCTGGTCCAAAAAGTTCACATCAGGAATGAGAATCAGATGATTTTCTTTGAGGCAGATGTGTGTGCATCAGTGGTGGGTGTTAAACTCTGGCATTGTCTTTAGAATGAGCTGAAGGACTGTGAAAACCTGTTCCAACTGAAAGAAGTGTAGACAGAAAGAACCATGAGATTATATGGACAGGTATAAGTTTATACATTTTACTTCATCTTTGTTTTTGCATCTTGTGACATTTGTATCTGCTTATTTTGGTCTGGTATAGGGATGCACCGATACCACTTTTTTCCAGACCGAGTACGAGTATGAGTACTTACATTTGAGTACTTGTCGATACCGAGTACCGATCCTAGTCCTTAATAATCCCATTCCAGTTGTTAGTTCCTTTTGTAAATGTGCTTTATTGTCGTTGTCATTAGTCTGACTGGAACGAAGTGCTGCTACTGACATTTAATGTGTTGGAATGAGCGTTTGTCAATTAATCCACCAGGGGGCGCTACTCTGAATTAACCATACTGGACAAATACCACGAAGAAGAGGAAAGTTTAATGAGAAGAAGAAGAAGAAAGTCAGTAATAACAAACCTGTAGACGACAGAGGTAACACTACTGTGATACTAATGTTGCAGCATTTTCTCTGGTAAGGTTTAAAAGTTTAGCTTCAGCAGGAAGAGAAAAGACAAATGAGCGATAAGTTTGGTTTTCACTTCCACTGGTGGTGGTCTGCACCACTCTGTACCTCTCTCCGTTTGTGCAATCATCCTCCATCACCTGTTAAACAGGTATGTTTTTATAGGAGGTTAAAGTGAAAAAAATAATAGACAGATGATATAGATCAGGGCTGTCCAACTCTTTTTGGTTCAGTTCCATATTTAGCTCAATTTGATCTGCAGCGGGCCAGAACCAGTAAAATAATGACTTAATAACCTATAAATAATGACAAATCCAAGTTTTTAATTTTGTTTTAGTACAAAATAACCCCCATTAATTAATGAAAATATTTACATTTTACAAAAAAGATGTGAAAAACCTGAAAAAACTAAAATTTCATTTGAAAAATTCGTGCAATTTTAACAATATTCTGCCTGGACTTCTTATTTCTACATGTACATGTACACACAGTGTTCCATAAACATTTGGTAACAGGCAGAATATTGTGAAAATTTTGGAGTTTGGAACTAAAATTTGAACAATTTCTACTATATTCCATCTGTTATTATGAACACAACTCCAGATCACAGTGGATCCATAAATGCACCAAACATTCAGTAACAGGCAGAATATTGTTACAATTGTACTTAATTTTCAGGTTGTTCATATTTTATTGTCAGGGTTATTCGACTATTATTTGACTTTAGATCACACTGGGCTCAAACCAGTTCAACACCAGAGACTGTTCAGATCTTCAGTGTCATTTTTGTGCTCCATAAAATCATGTCGCAGGCCGGATCAGAACCTTTGGAGGGCTGGTTTTGGCCCACGGGACGCATGTTTGACACCTGTGATATAGATGAAGTTGTGCTGAAAAAAAAAAAACAGATCCAAACATGGGTATAGTAAACATTTGTTTATATAGTATATAAAGGCAAAATCAAAAGGACTGAAAACAGACAAAATAAGCTCAGACCACTAAGGGTTAAAGGCCGATGCTTCCCAGACCAGTGTGCAGCGCTGTGACAGTCCAGTCCAGTGTCTGTAATGTGATAGTTCCTCAGACCTCTGTCCTGTCAGGTCCGAGTCTGTCAGGCCGATGACACTGTGACCTCTGCCAACATGGATTCAATGTGAATCTGTGACTCCAAAACTGAAACACAGATCCACTGAAGCTTCAGGATGGAGCGTGAACTCACTGCTGTGTGAATCCTCCGTCCTTTGGAAAACTAAAAAAAAAGCAGCTTTGGTGATGAGTCGACTATGGAAGTAAATCTGTCTCGTTAGATTTTGAATTATAAAAGCCATTGAATTTCTAACACTGAATTTTTTTGCACTGAAATTAAGTATCTGATTTTTTTTTTTTATCTCTCAATTTCACCATGTTCATGAATTTAGAATAAAAAAAAATTCAGATGCAAAAAATTCAGATGCAAAAAATTCAGAAGCAAAAAATTCAGAAGCAAAAAATTCAGATGATAAAAATCGTGAACACGTGTCTGCGAGCACATGTGAAACTGTGTCTATAGAAGCAGCCACAGGGTTTGTGTTTTATACAGCCACTGAAAACTAAGTTAGAGACGACGCTTTAAACATTGATTGTGCCTGATTTGTGGATTTTAGTCAAAAAATTCAGATGCAAAAAATGCAGGCACAAAAATATCCGATCACACATCCAGGACACCAAGGATAAACAGTTAATTCTATCTCAAGTCGAAACGATAGCCAGCCAGTCGAGTTACGTTAGGTTGGTCATTTGACGCTGAAAAAAATTCAGATACTTAATTTCAGTGCAAAAAAATTCAGTGTTATAAATTCAGAGGCTTTTATAATTCCAAATCTGATGGGACAGATTCAGTTCCATAGTGGAGCTGTGGTGCAGCACAGGCGTGTGCTGGTAACACACATACATCTGTGTTTGCAGGTGAACTTCAGTGGTTTTTTGTTGTTTTTTTTTTTGTGTGTCCTTGTCATATTGGGCTTCTTCTCTCCTGCGGCTGCGTGGCTTTCCCTGCAGCACTCCTGACAAAAACACTCATCACCAGCACACTCGCCTCCAGCAAGCAAATGCAATCCAACAAATGGCTGGTGGTGTGTGTGCACGTGTGTGCACGTGTGTGCGAGCACATGTGAAACTGTGTGTGGAAGCAGCCACAGGGTCTGGGTTTCATACAGCCACTGAAAACTAACAGAGACGACGCTTTAAACATTGATTGTGCCCAATTCGTGAATTTTAGTCACAACAGAACAAAGAAACGAGGCTGTTTTCTGCATATTGATGAGTTAGAACACACATACATTCAGTTCTTACTTTGGAATATTTTAGAAATGAAACATTAAAGGAGCCCCGAGAGTGTTAAGTTTGAGGACTGGGAAGTAAAATATCAGACCTTTTAGGGATTAAAGCTGCGTAAAAGGCTGGTGTTTTTTTAATGAGCGACTGTACTGTTCATCAAGATGGACGGTTTTAAAGCAGCATGCAAACATTCAGAAGCAAAACATTCAGAAGCAAAACATTCAGAAGCAAAAAATTCAGATGCAAAAAATTCAGATGCAAAAAATTTAGATGCAAAAAAATTCAGATGCAAAAAAATTCAGAAGCAAAAAAATTTAGATGCAAAAAAACTCAGATGCAAAAAAGTTCAGAAGCAAAACATTCAGATGCTAATAATTCAGATGCAAAAATTGTGTGCATGTGTGTGCGAGCACATGTGAAACTGTGTCTATAGAAGCAGCCACAGGGTTTGGGTTTTATACAGCCACTGAAAACTAAGTTAGAGACGACGCTTTAAACATTGGTTGTGCCCAATTCGTGGATTTTAGTCACAACAGAACAAAGAAACGAGGCTGTTTTCTGCATATTGATGAGTTAGAACACACATACATTCAGTTCTTACTTTGGAATATTTTAGAAATGAAACATTAAAGGAGCCCCGAGAGTGTTAAGTTTGAGGACTGGGAAGTAAAATATCAGACCTTTTAGGGATTAAAGCTGCGTAAAAGGCTGCTGTTTTTTTAATGAGCGACTGTACTGTTCATCAAGATGGACGGCTTTAAAGCAGTCGACCACACACGGCTCTGCGTTTCCCTCATTTGTCGCAGCAATAGTCACTATAGTTTATTCAGGAGGTGAAACAGTTTTATTTCCACGTTTCATTTGTTGTAAAAAAAATCTCATGTAGTGTGTGAACTTATATCAGTGATGAGACCAAAACAGCACAGAGTGTGTCTTTTATTGTCAAGATAAATGATAGAATCTGTAGCTCACAGGTGTCAAACATGCAGCCAAATCTGGCCAATATGTGATTGAACTTAAGAATTCAGCTATTTAAATTAAAATATTTCACTCTGTTCGTTCAACTAGTTTATTTTGATGATGTGAAATTTCAGAATAATGTTAGAGAATTAGTTCGACCTTGACTTCTTCAAGTCTGGTTTGTCCTTTAAAGCAGGGCTCTCAAACTCCTGTTCTTTCAGGTTCCACATTCAGTCTGATCTGATCTGCAGTGGACCGAAGCAGTCAAATAAGAACAGAAGAACCGATAAATAATGACAACTGACAATTTATGTTTTTGTTTTAGTGCAAAAGAAACCCATTATATTGTGAAAATACTTACTTTTATAAACTATCCAAACAAAAAAGATGTGAATAACCTGAAAAAACTGATATTTCTTCAGAAAAATCAGTGTCATTTTCTCAGTCTTCTTCCTCCACTTCTCATTAGTCCATGTGCATTCTGGATCAGATCTCCAAAGACACTAAACACTGAGGAACAGGAAGAAAAGAGTTCAAACTGGACTGAATTTAATACAGACATTTCAGGTTGGACACATTTGTTCAGGTTATTCACATTTTACTGTTACAGGAGAGTTTGGAAATGGAAATGTTTTCATAATTTAATGTTATTTTTTTGCACTAAAACAAAGACAAACGTTTGAAGTTGTCATTATTTATAGACATAATGTAATATTATTATTTTTTCCATCAAACCCAGTAGTAAATCTGCAGTCCTTCTTTTGTGTGGGTTCTTCTGCTGTTATTATTTGACTGTAGATCAGATTGGTCTGGATGTGGAACCAACACTAAAATGAGTTCCACAGCCTGGACTGTGGAATTTATACACTTTGTAAATTCATCCCAGGGGTCGGATTGGAACCTTTGGTGGGGACGCATTTGGGCCCCGGGACGCATGTTTGACACCCCTGTTTAGACCAAGGTTCTAATAGTTTTGGATTTTTCATTCTAGTTTAGTTTTATGTAGTTTTGACTTTTTTTTCATTCAGTTCATTTTAATTCATTTTTAGAGCTGGTTTGCTAGTTTTTTTTTTTCTAAATGCTTAGTTTTAGTTTAGTTTTAGTATTAATTTTAGTTCAGTTGTCTCTTTTCTCTTCTTCTCTGTGGTCGTATTCAAATAAATCCCAGACAGGACTCTGCTGCTTTAGTCTCCATGTTTCCAGGTAGAGTGGGGACCAGAAGACGACTGGAAACCACAAGTGAACACAAGTGACGGAGCAAAAAGTGTCGTACGGTGACAGCACAGAAAACTGAGAGAGCGAAATAAATGCTTTCGTATCAGTCCGACATTGACAAAGATGAAAACAAAGGGAATTTTATCCATAATTGTTATCCGTTTTAGTTAGTTTTGTAAACACACAATACAGTTTCAGTTAGTTTTTTTTTTTTTCTTTTTATTCTAGTTTTTATTTATTTCAGTTAAGGAAAATGTTTTTACAATTCTAGTTTTGGTCACTTCGTTAGTTTTCGTTAACAATAATAACCTTGGTTTAGAGTATGATGTGAAGAATTAGTCACCTGATGAGATCAATATGGATCGAAGTCTGCACCCGTCGAACACTGTGGGCTCGTACATAATGTAAACCTCCTTATAATACACAGACTAACACTGGAACAGTTACGGTTTTCATTCTATTCAGAACTCATCCAACCTCGCGGCCGTGCATTAAATGTGTTTTTCATTGACTTTGGTCGTCTTCGTATCGTTCAGGTGTGAATTATGTATTACCAACGCTGCTGTTGATTGCATGATTGAACCCAAACCTAAAGCCTTATTTTATTTGGATGGGATGTTGTTCTGTAGGGTCGGTGGATTCATTTTCATATTCATTGATGTGTGAGCTATACCCCCCCCCCCCACTCCATATTAATTACAGCCCCACGTACCTGCTGTTTTTTGGCACACTTCAGGGTCCTGTGAGAATTATTCCTTCTGGATAACACTTAGTATGTGCAACTGGATTCAGACTCGGTGCATATTAAGAGCTGCTGAGTTTTATTTACTGGGTTCTTTTGTTGTTTCTGTTGGGTTGGAGTCTATGGGGAGTGATGAATGAAGCCTGTGAATATAAACCATGTGCAGCTGTGGACTGTAGCGGCTCACAGGACGGAGTCTGCTGCAATAATCCTGCCATTAGGTCACGATTCAAGACCTGTTAGCTGTGTGGGGGGTGTAGTGTCAAACAATAAAAACACAATCAACATGAACAGTTTGGACTAAATGTCCATCTTTTTTCTTTTGCACAGATTTGTCAGTTTTGTTTTGTTTGTTTTTTTAACTTAGTTTTTATTTAGTTTTGCTCATACAAGTATACAAGACATTTTACATACATTAACATATGTAATCAAACATCCCCATATGGCATACATGACAAAAACAACAACAAAACATCTATATCTGCTGTAGATACTGATTACAATTCATCACAAATGAAACATGAATGACTATATACAGTATGTATATATGTATATATACGTATGTCATGATTGTCTGGATCAAATGTTGTAAAATTGGTCCAAAGACTCAATTTAAATCATGGAGGAACTGAACAGATACCAGAGGCCAAGGTCATTGTAGAGTCTTATCTCAGGACTTTGATGGGGGGTTTCTATAATTTGGGACAAATGTTCATTAGGACTCATTTATGACCTGATTACAGTTTCATGGCTAAAGGTCAAGACTGTTCTGAACTTAAAAACACATTTTTGACCATAACCGGGAGAACTGCATGACCACATTCCATTCATAGAGTTTTGGGATGAATATACCGGTAACAAAATGTCTAGAGTTTTAAAATCAACTGATCCTTAAACTATTAACCAACAACAGCCTATTCAGCTTTCAAGGTTCAAGGTGACTTTATTTATACCTGTGGGTACATTTGTTTTGCAGCTCTCGCTCACTACTGGTCGCTGCGTGCGTCCAACACAAATCCTTCTGAAAGAATTACAGTGAAGATAATGCGAGCACATCCATCACATACATAAGACATAAGACATTCTAAACACAGTACACGTGGTCACGTGATGGAACTTTTTCAATAGATTTGGTTGTGGGAGGGGGACAGGAAGAGAAGAAGAATGTTGTGAGGCAGACGGAGATGGGGGGGGGGGGGGTAAATGCTTGTATGTGGTGAGTCCTTGAAAGTCTGTTTGTGTCTGAAAAATCAGAGACTCAGACTTCTGTCCTTTATCAGTTCATTCAGTCCTGAGTCTGGGCCTTGGAAGGATGTTTGGACTGTGAAGGACCAGGTTAGACCAGAGTGGACCAGGTTAGACCAGAGTGGCTCCAGCTGCTTTAGCGGCTCCAGGAGGAACAGAATTAAACGAGGAAAAATGATTGGATTTCTGCTTAATTTAGTTATAACTTAATTTTTGTTCGAACTGGGCCTCAGCATTAACTCCTCACTTCAGAGCAGGTCGATCCTGCACAGTTCGTCCTTTTTCTCTCAGTCCCGCGATTTGCCGGAGCTCATCCACGGTCTGTCCAGATGGAATCCGACTTTTGTGTGAGTCCGCAGCTCGTCCAGTCTGGTCTAACACACAATCGTCCGACTGCGCCACCATCTGCTGTAAAACCTTCACGTCCTCACTAACCGCTCCAAAGTGCTCCTTAATTTCCATTGACAGCAGAGGGGTCTCTGTGTGTGCTGCTGTCTGTCCAACTTTGCGATAAATCAGAACAACTCCAAGACCAATTAGAAGGAGTCCTATTATCAAAAATCCAAACAGGTGAATATCATATCCTCCACCCACAGAACCCACAGCCACACTACCTCCACTTGTTCCAAGCGTTGAGCACATACTGCAGAAGTTCCGTCAGGGCAGGCGGGCTCCTCCAGATGCCTTTGTTCCTGGGTGAAAAAATCTTGCCAATTGCGCTGAGTGTCCAGTTGATCAGTTCCATAATTTAGTTGTTCGGGAGTACAGCAAGCAGGGGATCCAAAGACAAAAACAGACGAGACGCAGAGGCAAAAGCAGAAGAAAAAAGAGGAAGGCAAGGACAGCTGAGAACCATGTCTGCTCTGGACAGAGGACAGGAAGAAAGGAAAGCTTTACAGACACAGTTATGTTTGAGCAATGTTTGAACTATATAGATGAGGCTGCCTTTTAGCTACATACTTAGCACAGAAACAACAGCATTTTTCAGTTTTAAAGTTATTTTCCAGTTGTTTGCTCCTTGCACTCCTCTCACTCTCTCTCTCTTTGCTAAACTGAGTTCACCATCATTGAAGAAGTCAATGAAAATAATTTAACCATAGACAGAAGAACCAGTTATAGGGAAATGAACACGCTTTTCCAGTCCAAACGCTAGTTTTTAGAGCATGTGCCCGTATTTTTTGTAGAACTGCTTGGTCGACTTAGAAACAAGCCAAAAAATCCAACAAATTTCATGTGACAGGACAAAGGAAACCACTGGATCAAATGTGATTGGTTCAATCTGCCGGACCCACAGGTGTCCACTTCTGTGCCAAATGAAAACCCTCTGCAGACGCATCCTTTGATGACAGTATTTAATACAATTATAAAACAACATTGATAGTATTGTTGCAGTGTTGGACCACCAGGGGTGTAAGAAAATATCGGTATCACAGTATATCGCGACATTTCACTCGACGATAATGTATCGATATTAAAAAGTACTGTATCGATATTTTTAGGTATTTATTGAAATGCAGATATTGTGAAGGTTCATTTTTGGTTTTTTGTTTTTCAAACTCCTTTATTTTTATATTCACATGGGTATTTTGTTGTGTTGTTTGTTTACTACAAAAGTACTATTGTGATACTGCAGGTCAGACATGTTTTTTTTGATTGATAACACTGTTTTGTTAAATAATGGATAATTCAAGCATCTTAAAAGCACTTTTTACTGTCTGAAAGAGGCAAATGTTTAGGGTTTTTTTATTAGAAATGTACAAAAATAATTTTCTGATGTTGGATGATTCAGGGACTGAACACTATGGATTCTTTTCACAATAGAATACGAACATTTTAGCAGGATCTTAAACTGTAATGTCTGTAAAACTTTATTTATTTATTTATTTGTTTGTTTGTGTGGTTTTTTTGTACTGATGAAGCCACATGTCAAAACTTTATTATTCCAAATGCTGCACTATAAGTTTTTCCAGGATATAATCTTTTAAAAAAAGAAACAAAACAAAAAATATCACCTTGTTAACAGTATTGTGATATATCGTGATATATCGTATTGTGATCTTAGTATTGTGATTTGTGTCGTATCGCCAGATTCACAGATTCACAGCCCTATGGACCAGTGCTGGTAAACGTATGTAAGACGAACCCACAGTCTGATCCGTGTAGGCATTCTCTTTCACATGTGTGTGCTTCAGTAACCGACTGAACAGAAATGGATGGAGGAATTCACTGTCCATAAGCTTTGGCCTGAAGTTTATTACAGTGATTAGGTGCAACGTCAAATTAATTTAACCCCGGTGGCTCCTTTAGTGGAACTCATCAGTACAAATCAAAGGCAGTGGACTCTAAGTGCATCCGACATGTGGTTCTGCCGACTCCTCATAGAACATACATACACGTGCTTAGATACGTAGAAATCCAAAGGATGCCATGAGTCTTCGTCCCCTTCGGTCTGCTCTGATATTGGTATTCAGGTGCAGGTGTGGACCAGCCAAGGGGCCTGTGAAAGATTTATTGGAGTGGAGCGAATAGAGACGGCCTATAAGGATCTAATAAGACATCTGCACCTGGGAGGCTTTTATAGGAAACGACTGCAGAGGAGGAGTGGCAAATGGAAAGGGAGGGGGGAGATAAGGAGAATAAATGACCAGAGTTAAGGAGCTGTGGGGAACAAGGTCCACATGGGCTTTGAGATGAGGAACCAAAGAGCCCAGAACACAAAGAAATGTAGGAGAGAGGAGATACAGGACGATCTGAACAGAGACAGAACATACAGGACATGAAAGTGAACAATGAAAACAGATCATTTATTCAGAAGAATTACCAAAGTGAATCCAAATTATATTCAACCTGAAAAAACTTCTCATACACTTATTTTTAATTTGAATACATTGTTGTATTTTTCAAAAATTCAAGATCAAAACTTAAATTTTCACTTTCAAATTTTATTTTTTCATATACAAAACTCATGGTCCTAAATTGGCTCCACAGTGGAGGCCATGGTGACGGTTCCAGACTAATTCAGTGGAACAGTCCATCATGTGGTGAGGAGTCATTCCATGTGTGGACCACAGGTGTTTTCTGTCAGACTGCAGGTGAAGCTCATCTGCCCCTAAAATGACTCCCATTAAATGCTCAAATCTGTTCAGTTGTTTTCATTTCATTGACTCCAAATGTGTTGGAACACGTTCATCTCTCAGACCGGTTGGTTCAGAATCAGTTTGATCCCAGATCAGTGGACTGGATGTTGTTCACTTCTCCTCCATTCCCGTGTCTGTGTTTTCTCCTCCATCTCTGCTCAGTGCATTTGTCGTAGACGCTCAGCGTCCATGCACTTCAATGGGACTGAGTGGAACTGCTGGAAACTGACTCTAAACTGGACGGTAATTGGATAAATGACACCATGTTGTCCCGCCCCCAGACACTCGGCGTCTCTGGGGGTGAATGGAGCTGTGGGCGGAGCTCGGCCGGGCTGGACGCTGAGCTTCCACGTGCTGATTGGAGGATGGGTCCAAAGGCTGAATCCTGTTTGATTGACAGCTGTTTTCAGATCTGCTCCTTCACTGACACAGTTCAGTTTAATACCGTCACACATTCTGCTGTGAAATCACAGAAACCAGATGAACTGTTCATTTCTTGCTCTGTAAATAAAACACACTCATTGGACTTCCTTGTTTCAATTTAACATAATTTCAACAGTTTCTTCTTTCAGTTCCATAATTTAATCATTTCTTGTTTGAATTTAATATGGTTTTGTAGATCGTTAAATCAGTCATACTGTCGGCTAGGTCAGAGTGAACTAGTTCTCAATTCCCTGGAAAAGACGCCTGCTTGGTACGATAAGGTCATTGAGCATTTTCGTAAAAAGGAACGGAGGGACAAATTTATGTTTAAATAACTTGACAGTTTTTTTTTATTTAATCCGACAATGAGCTTCCCCTGTCTGAAAGACGAGCAGCCGACACTGCTGTGGAGGTGACAGACCTCAGTGGTTCGCTCTTATCTCTGTAAATGCATGTGTCCTCATACTTCTCCTGTGCTCTAATGGATCAGATTAGTGCATTGGCTGTTTAGAAGTACATGAGCTGGATCAGGTTTCAGACGTGCTGGGATCAGATTGCTGTACGTGGGCGTAGCAGAATGAGGATGCACCGATATTTGCAATTCTATTAGCACATTTACATACGTTTTTCTATGGCAGTTGTTCCTCCTGCACAGTCTGCAGCAAGGTTCTAATAGTTTTGGATTTTTACCTCCGCCAAGGAAGTTATGTTTTAGCCGGCATTGGTCTGTCTGTCTGTGTGCAAGATAACTCAAAAAGTTAAGGACGGATTTGGATGAAAATGTCAGTAAATATTGATACTGACACAAGGAACAAATGATTTAATTTTGGTGGTGATGGGGGGGGGCTGATCTGCCTTGGTGGAGGTCTGCGCTCTCCAAGTGTTTTTCTAGTTTTTATTAGTTTTCATTTTTTCCTAAATGCTTAGTTTTAGTTTAGTTTTAGTATTAATTTTAGTTCAGTGGTCTCTTTTCTCTTCTTCTCTGTCGTCGTATTCAAATCAATCCCAGACAGGACTCTGCTGCTTTAGTCTCCATGTTTCCAGGTAGAGTGGGGACCAGACGACGACTGGAAACCACAAGTGAACACAAGTGATATTTACTGTGTTGCACATTCCCAGTAGGTGGCAGTAACGCACCTTACCGGTTGGATGCAACCCAATAAAAAAACAAAAATAATGGAAGACGTGGAGATCTGTTTAATGTAAGCGTAGAAACATGTTCTACAGATATAAATAACCCATTCAGAGGTGTGGACCGCTCAGCAGCTCTTCTGTCCATGTGATTAAATAGGAACAAAACCATAATTCTGACTGTTCTATTCCACTTGTGCTCAGAGCCTCCTAAATCCTGCACAGCAGAGCTTTCATTCATCTGCATCTGCACTGCACTGAGCGTCTTAGTCATAAAACAACTAAAATTAACCAGGAGGAAGAGAGCCGGTGCAGTGTCAGATAGGGCTGGTAGAAAATATCGGTTCTGCAGTATATCGTGATATTTCATTTCACAATACTGTATCGATATTAAAAAGTACTGTGTCAGTATTTTTAGGTATTTACTCAAATGTAGATATTGTAGAGGTTCTTTTTTTTTCTTTTTTCTTTATATTTTCTTTATTCTTATTCAATAATGTTCGTTCCTTTGTTGGGATTGAACTCAGATACTGTTCTGATGTTAGTTGTGAACTAATAGAATCTGAACATTTGAACAGGATCTGAAACTGGAATGTCTGTAAAACAGAATTTCAGTCTGAACACAGTTTGAACATTTGGTGACAGAACATTAGATCCTGTTGGGATCAAATAAAAATGTGGTTAGTATTTGTGCAGATTTATGGTGTAATTCAATTCTTCCAGGAAATAATCATTTTAAAAAAAAACTAACAAAAAATTGCCTTTTTAACAGTATCATGATATATATATATATATATATATATATATATATATATATATATATATATATATATATATATATATATAAGCAGATGTTTACATAGACGTTAATGTCAGTATTGATTCTGTGTTGCATGGCTGCAGTAGTCAAATAATCAAGTGACAACTCAAAATTGTTCTTTGGTATCACTAAATGAATCTGAATCAATCATTTAACACTGAATCGAATCTCAGTTAATCGATTCAGAACCTTATGAATCAAAATCAAATCAGTTAAGGAAACTGGCCCTGATACCCGGCCTTCCTAGTCAGACGTTTGTGGATCATTGGTTTGTGCTTGAATCCGTCCTCATGCTCCAGGACTCTGTTCCCGCCTGTTCAGTACCAGCTGTGGATGCAGCAGGTTCAGATGCACCCATGCTCCGTTCAGATGTGGCTTCCTGATAAAGTGTTGTGCTTCGCCACAGATAGTAAATGCGGAGCTTTGTCACCGTTGCCATGGTTACCTCATAGCAACTGAGTCTGATGGAGGATGAGGCAGATAACAAAAAAAAAATATGCAAGGTTGATGCTTATTTTTTTTAGGACTAGGAAACTGTGAACAACCTGGAATTTTACTGTCTGTGAAATGTGTCCATGGACTGGACTGGACTGGACTGGACTGGACTAGACTAGACTAGACTAGACTAGACTGGACTGGACTAGACTGGACTAGACTGGACTGGACTGGACTGGACTGGACTGGACTAGACTAGACTAGACTAGACTAGACTAGACTAGACTAGACTAGACTAGACTAGACTAGACTGGACTGGACTGGACTGGACTGGACTGGACTGGACTGGACTGGACTGGACTGTCTTCTCTCTGTAGCACTTTGACATTCTGCTGAATGAAAAGTGCTTTATAAATGCAGTTTATTATTATTTATTATTACCAGATTTGATGCAGAAAAGCAGACGTGTGCATATGGAACAGCACCACCCCCCAGTGTTTTGTGCTCTGTTATTGTTGTTATGGTACTGTGAAAGTGTTTTAAAAAAGCTAAAATAAAAAGTAAAAACAAAAAAAAATTATACAATAAACAGTTTGTGTTCAGCCCTGTTTGTCAAACATGGCGATTTCAACATGACTAATTATTTAATTGTGTTCACTGTGTGTTTCAAGGTTCTAAAAGTTTTGGATTTTTCAGTATAGTTTAGTTTTATTTAGCTTTGACTAGGGATGTAACAATTACCGGTATAATGTTAAACTGCGGTAAAATCACGTACAGTTAGTATTACCATTTAAATTCTAATTCTCATGATAACCATGTTTGATTACCGCACTTTAGGGGAAAAACCCCTATGTAAAGATCTGCTTTTATGTCAAATATTCAAGTATAGTTTTAATTTATTACAATTTTAATTTTCTATACCTAATATTTGGAACCAATATTCACTTTTAAAGTCTGTGAAAAGGTTCGTTAAGCATCTGTGTGTTATTTATGCAATAAATTATATACATTTTTCAAATTGGATTTTATATTTTTTTGTGTTTTTTGTTCTTTTGTGTTTTTATAGTAGGTTAAAGGGAAAAAATAATAGACAGATGATATAGATGAAGTTGTGCTGAAAAAACAGATCCCAAACATGGGTATAGTAAACATTTGTTTATATAGTATATAAAGGCAAACTCAAAAGGACTGAAAAACAGACAAAATAGGCTCAGACCACTAAGGGTTAATATTTGAATGTTTCTGACACAGAAGGGACACTGGGACTACTATTTTATTTGGTTTTTTTGTTTGTTTGTTTTTCACAATACAACTTGGTTAAATTATTTCAGTGTGTGTATTAGTACTTTTTGAACATTTTGAGCACAATTTCAATAATACTGCGATAATAATGATAACCTTGATAATTTTGGTCACAATAACCGTGATATGAAATTTTCATATTGTTACATCCCTAGTTTTGACTTTTTTTTCTCTAATTCAGTTCGTTTTAATTTGTTTTTAGAGCAGGTTTTTCTAGTTTTTATTAGTTTTCTTTTTTTTTTTTTTTCGAAATGCTTAGTTTTAGTTTAGATTTAGTTTTGTGGTCTCTTTTCTCTTCTTCTCTGTGCTCCTATTCAAATCAATCCCAGACAGGACTCTGCTGCTTTAGTCTCCATGTTTCCAGGTAGAGTGGGGACCAGAAGACGACTGGAAACCACAAGTGAACACAAGTGACGGAGCAAAAAGTGTCGTATGGTGACAGCACAGAAAACTGATACAGCGAAATAAATCGATTTCGTATCAATCCGACATTGACAAAGACGAAAACGAAGGGAATTTTATCCATAATTTTTATCCATTTTAGTTAGTTTTGTAAACACACAATACAGTTTCGGTTAATTATGGGTTTTTTTTAATTATATTTTTTATTTATTTCAGTTAACGAAAATGTTTTTATGATTCTAGTTTTCGTCATTTCCTTAGTTTTCGTTAAAAATAATAACCTCAGTGTGTTCCCATTCAGTCTACGTCCATGTATTCATCCTCTGTTCAGTTTGACACAATCTAATCAAACTGAAGCCACATCATAAATATGAATGCAGCTGGAACTCCTGTGTGTGTGTGTGTGTGTGTGTGTGTGTGTGTGTGTGTGTGTGTGTGTGTGTAACATCCTCACTGTTTTAAAGCATATTTTCAGTTTATTCTGAAATGCATGTTTGATGTGACAAACCCCTGAAACTCCTCTTGTGCTTCAGTCCAGTCAGCTGAAGCAGCACAAACACACGGATGTGCAGACGGTGGAGGCTCTTCACAGGCCGATAAAGACTTCTGGTTCTGAAGTTCGTCTGTTTCCACCAATTATCTGGACTCGTTAACTGAGCTGGAGAACAGAAATGTCCCCGACATCAGCTCATACTTTAGTCCAGTTCTGTCAAAGTCCTGTTAGTTCAGCTTCCACATTCAGCCCAGAATGATCTGAAGTGGATCAGAACCAGGACGATGAGAACAGAGGAGGAAGTCCCGTTACATTATTAAAGTGTTTACGTCTACAACAGTTCCTTAAAAATCTGAATAACATGAATAATCTGAAATGTCTTAAGAACAATAAGTGCGATTTTAACCATATTATACCTTCGTTTATCATCTACACATGTACATTAAACTGACATTACAGCTACACTAAACTAAACATTTAATAACAGACAGAATGTTGTTAAAATGACACTGACCTCTCTTAAACATTTCAGGTTGTTCACATTTTTGTAGAAGGATAGTCTGTAAACAAACATTTTCATGTAATTTTACCTTTTTTTTTTACACTAAAACAAAGACAGTATTGGCAGTTTTCATTATTTCTAGGTTGATATGACAGTATTTTACTGTTCTGACCCACTTTAGACTGAATTGTTCTGTATGTGGAATCAAGGGATGTAGCAATTACCGGTGTAACGATAAACCGCGGTAAAATTCCCAACGGTTAGTATTACCGGTTATTATTTTAGGGGTAGGGTCTTTCTTAGTTATTTTTTTGGATTATTTTGTTCATTTTGTTGATTATTTGGGGTTTTTTTTAACTCATTTTTTGATTATTTTCTTCATTTTGTTGATTATTTTGGTCTTAGTTGTTTTTTGGATTATTTTTTTCATTTTGTTGATCTTTTGGGGTTTTTTTTAAACTAATTTTTTGGTTATTTTCTTGATTATATTGGTCTTTCTTATTTTTTGGATTATTGTCTTCATTTTGATAATTATTTTCCAAGTTTATTTGAATATTTTGTTCATTTTGTTGATTGTTTTGGGGTTTTTTAAACTCATTTTGGGTTATTTTCTTTGTTTTGTTGATTATTTGTTTGTTTTTTTTAAACTCATTTTTTGATTATTTTCTCCATTTTGTTGATTATTTCGGTCTTAGTTATTTTTTTTGATTATTTTGCTCATTTTGTTGATTATTTGTTTTTTTTTTAACAAATTTTTTGATTATTTTGTTCATTTTGTTCATTATTTTGGTCTTTAGTTATTTTTTGGATTATTTTGTTCATTTTTTTTATCTTTTGGGGTTTTTTTTAACTAATTTTTTGATTATGTTCTTGATTATATTGGTCTTTCTTACTTATTTTTTGGATTATTTTCTTCATTTTGATAATTATTTTTCAAGTTTTTTTGATTATTTTGTTCATTTTGTTGATTGTTTTGGGGTTTTAAACTCTTTTTTTTTTATTATTATTTTGTTCATTTTGTAGATTATTTTGGTCTTTTTTACTCTTAGGTCTTTTTAACTTTTTTTTTTTTTTTTGGGTAAACCAAAACCAAACGAACCAATGCACTGAAATCTATCCCATAATATCAAACTGTATTCTGACATTAGTCCTTATTGTTTTGGATCCCAGAGCCCTTTTAGAACACAAACCCCTGGATTCAACGGGTCCACAGACTGGGGTCCATTTGTGTCTGACTTTAATTATGATCTGAGGATAATGATGTACTTAATAAAAAAAAAAATCAAATCAAATCCTATCATTGATAATGACTAAAACCAGAGTTAGCCGAGTTTCCTTGAAGTATTTGACATTACTGGTGTAGGACTGGATGTATGGTGTGTGTGTGTGTGTGTGTGTGTGTGTGTGTGGGGGGGGGGGTGCCGCTGCCTGTTTATTTGGCTTCTACTATTAAATGTTCTTAACCAATCAGATTCCTTCCCTGGCTCACTGGAGCGCTGTGGCTCCGTCTGTGCTGCTCAGAAATATTGGCTGTAAAATGTTGAGGTGACGGTCCGCTCCTCTGACTGACGGCCTCCAAACAAACTGATATTACCTTGGACAAACCCACTGCACTTTATGGATGTGAGCGGTTCAGAGCGGTTCGGCCGTCGGCTTCTGAGCGTCGGCGCTGTCACTGAGCGTGTGTCATTTCCACTGTGGTGCTTCCTGCCTCTGCTCTCCATCTGAAGAAGTGCTTTTCTGGTATAAAAGTGGGATTTACTTTGTCCAGATTGGTGCAACACATGCAAACAGACACAGTGGCAGTGGGCGGGGCTGTGGGCGGGGCTGTGGGAGCAGTGATGGACGTCCACTGAGCCTGTTTACATCCACACCAAGGTTCTAATAGTTTTGGATTTTTCATTCTAGTTGAGTTTTATTTAGTTTTGACTTTTTTTTCTCTAATTCAGTTTGTTTTAATTATTTTTAGAGCAGGTTTGATAGTTTTTATTAGTTTTCTTTTTTTTTTCTAAATGCTTAATTTTCGTTACCTCCTCCAGGAGGTATTGTGATCACTTTGCTTTGTTTGTTTGTTTGTTTGTTTGTTTGTTCAACTTTAGGGGAAACTCTTCCACCCATCTTTCCCAAATCTTCCCCACCTATAGGCCTAGGCCCTGGGACCAACCCAGTACATTTTGGGCCAAAGTTCAAGGTCACAGCAAGGTCACAACATCTACAATTTTCCTATCTCTCATCATTGAGTAATTTTCCAAAATTCATCAAAAAAATTCAAACCAACTCTGATTAGCCTCCAATTTGATCCACCTGTAGCTTAGAACAATCTCTTGTATCTGGAACTAAATTGTCCACATCCACTGTGGAATGTGGACTCTGTGGACATTTACATTTAATATTGAAAATCCCATTTACCACACATTTAAAATTAGAACTCAACAAATATTGATTGGAATTTTATATAATTTGACAGACACATGACTGGTACCAAGCTGCAACTTTGTACCAAATATCATTCTGCTCCATTTCTCTTCCATTACGCTCTGTTGACTTTTATTTTTTTATGCACCATTTTCAAGAAATCGTAAAAAATGCAATTCGTGAAATATCATTATGAAGTTTGTTTTGCACATCCATAGTTTAAACAGAAATATTCGATCCACACATGCACAGCGTTCGGGGTGCTTGGCGGAGGTTTGCGTTCTCTAAACACTTGTTTCCACTGTGGTGCTTCCTGCCTCTGCTCTCCATCTGAAGAAGTGCTTTTCTGGTATAAAAGTGGGATTTACTTTGTCCAGTTCTGTGCAACACATGCAAACAGACACAGTGGCAGTGGGCGGGGCTGTGGGCGGGGCTGTGGAAACAGAGATGGGTGTCCACTGAGCCTGTTTACATCCACACCAAGGTTCTAATAGTTTTGGATTTTTCATTCTAGTTAAGTTTTATTTAGTTTTGACTTTTTTTTTCTCTAATTCAGTTAGTTTTAATTCGTTTTTAGAGCAGGTTTAATAGTTTTTATTAGTTTTCATTTTTTTTAAATGCTTAGTTTTAGTTTAGTTTTAGTTCAGTCGTCTCTTTTCTCTTCTTCTCTGTCGTCGTATTCAAATAAATCCCAGACAGGACTCTGCTGCTTTCTCCCAATGATGATAATATTGATATTGATGATGATGATTTTGATGATAATATTGATATTGATGATGATGATATTGTTGTTGATATTGATGATGATGCTAATGCTACCCATGCTAACGGCGCTAACCTGTGGCTGTCCTGCAGTGCCTGGCTGTGTGGGAGTCCTTCCTGTTGTCTCTACGAGTGGAACCCAGTGGACAGGAGAATGGAGACGGAGCTTCATAGAGGAGCTGTCCATCACCTCCTCCTCCACCTCCTCCTCCTCCTCCTCCCCCAGCAGAAGTCCAAACCTGATGTGTGTCCACCCCACCCCACCCCCCCTTCTGTCCTCCCATTCTCTGCATTCCAGTGATGACTGTAGGTCATTCAAACACACACACTGTGATCCAAATACCGTACGTTCGTGTTTACACCATCGTGGCCAAATGAAACGCTGTTCCTTTTGTAATCAGACGCAGTTACTTCTCAAACATTTCAGTGCAGAATATCTGTGTCCCAGCGTACGCACCAGACCAAAGCAGAACCCAAACTACTGCACGTGTCATCCTTTTACCGCCTCCAGAACTGGACCACGTTAGAGTAGAAACGAACCAAAACCTGCCAAAACCTCCTGCCGTGCCTCGTGGTCCAGTGAATACACGTCCGTCAGTCGTTGGATAATTTCACCTGTAAAAGCCACAGCGTGCTCTGCAGCTTTAAGACGACTTTGAGGCCACATTTTTAAGGCCCTGATTTGCTCCTTCATAATTTTATCCACATTAAAGTTCAGTTTTGTTGAGACGCACGTGTGCTGGAGCCTGTGCGGTAAATGTGACGCTAACGCCAGCCGCTTCACCCGTTTTACTCCACGCTGCACTACATCCACTGTCAGTCATCTGAGTCGAATATCTGCACTTCTTTGTATGTTTATTACCACATAAGTCACAGGTGTCAAACATGCGGCCCAGGGGCCAAATCCAGCCCACCAAAGGATCCAGTCCGACCCCTGGGATGAATTTGTGAAATACAGGGTGTCCCATGAGTCTTCATACATAGGAGACATAATACATGTGGTTCTAACATGTATTTCTTTATATTTCTTCTTTATAGTTCTTCAGCAGTGGAGGACACGCATTGAAATGTGTTCCTGACAAAATGGCAGTCATATAGAGCATATTATAGAAATAAAAATGGTTTATGTCAAGAAATGTTTATTTTTCCTATGTATGGAGACTTATGGGACACCCTGTATAAATACTACACTAAGATATTACTGGATTACAGAAGCAGTGAACCAGTGTTTTTGATGACTTGGGATGGAATACGAATTATTTTCCAGTGACTGTATCTGTGGAAGAACACTTTCATATGCCTGGAAAACATCAGCAAACCAGCACTTTGGTCATTTATTTCACAATTAATCTGATTAAAATACGTAACATTCGGCACATTTAACCTCCTCAGACCCAGTTATGGGTTTCCTGTGGACAAGAGTTCCACAACCTTATACAAAAAAAAAAGAAAAGAAAACTGTCCACCATAAAGGACATTTCATAAAAATTTAAAAAAAAAAACTGCGTCTGAAAAAACTGTTGCATCATGATGTTTCTAATATAGGCACTGATTTAATAAAAAACAAAAAAAGCTGGTACTTCGCTGACATTTCCTGGATCTGAGGAGGATAAAAATCTGAATAACATGAACAACTGGAAATGTCTTATGAAAAACAAGTGCAATTTTAACAATATTCTGCCTCAGATTATCAGTTTATCCTTTACACATTTGCATTAAAACTTACATTACAATTACAAATGCACAAAACATGTAACAACAGGCAGAAAACTGGTAAAATTGCATGTACTTCTCTTAAGGCATTTCAGATTATTCATGTTTTTTGTAAAATAGTTTGTTAATATAAACATTTTGATGTTATTTTACCTTTTTTTTACACTAAAACAAAGATCAAATGAGCAGTTTTCATTATTTATAGGTTATTATGATCATATTTGACTGGTCCCGCCCACTGCAGATGGAACTGGTCTGAATGTGGAACCTGAACTAAAAGGATTGTTCACATCTTCAGTGTAATTTTTGCATTTCATAAATTCATCCCAGGGGCCGGACTGGACCCTTTGGTGGGCCAGATTTGGCCCCCGGGCCGCATGTTTGACACCTGTGTTCTACTGTATTATCAGATTCAGATTTATTAATTGTTATTCAATAAAAACATCCCAGATGCTGTTAGAGAACGAAACAGCAAAATGCACAGCATGAAATAAAAACACAGAAAAAAAAGATCCTAAAAACACCAATTAAAAATAACCCATTTATATGATAAAATATTAAAAACTGCACTAAAAATAAATAAACAAATAGTAAATAAAGATAAAAAAATGAGATATTGCACGGTGGAGGGGTCCCTGTTGCACCCATCATTAATGTTGGTCAGTTAGCTTTAGCTTTAGCATGTTTCACTCCTCTGTCTTCTGCTGCTCCACCCTCTTTTCCACATATTTACCGTTTATGTTTCCAAAAAAACCCCAAAAAGCCAAAGTCAATGTTTTTTTTCACCAACCAGTGGGCGTCACCGTGGAGCCTTCATCTACTTTTTAATTTCCACTCGATGCTAAACACCAGCTAATTTCCTGAAGTTATGAGGAAACATTCCAGGAAATGACAGCGACGGGGCTGGAAAACTGTAGACGACCAGTGCAGACAAAAGACTGGAACAACAAAAACACTAACCACCACAACACAGCGTCAAACGTCCAAGTGGAAGTCCACCCTGAAGGTGGCGCTGTTCTGCTGAGCGTCAGTACTTCAGTCCTCTGGAGAATGTCAGCCGGTGATTGAATTTTACACTTGAAATGTTTGATAAATTCACTACGTGTTTGTAACAGTAAAAAACAGAAAGGACCTTTTATACTGATGTGATTTTTTTTCCCTGTTTTTGCTTTTATTCTTATCGATTCTGTACAAAGAAAAGGTCTGAACGAAACAGACTGTGTGACGGCGACTTAATAAAAAAACGATCTGACACTAAAAGCTGCGGTGGGTTTGTGTTTGTGGGCTGAACAGGTACCAAAGGGGAACGGGTTAGTTTAGTTACTTTAGTTACTTTAGTTTAGTTAGTTACTTTAGTTGGTTGGTTAGTTTAGTTACTTTAGTTAGTTAGTTAGTTAGTTTAGTTGGTTAGTTAGTTGGTTAGTTTAGGTACTTTAGTTAGTCAATTAGTCAGTCAGTTAGTTGGTTAATTAGTTACTTTAGTTAGTCAGTTAGTTTAGTTTGTTACTTTAGTTAGTTAGTTGTTTAGTTAGTTACATTAGTTAGCTAGTTAGTTAGTTGTTAGTTTAGTTAGTTTAATTAGTTTAGTTAGTTAGCTAGTTGTTAGTTGTTAGTTTAATTAGTTGTTAAGTTAGTTTAGTTAGTTGTTAGTTAAGTTAGTTTAGTTAGTTAGCTAGTTGTTCGTTTAGTTAGTTGTTAGTTTAGTTTGTTAATTCGTTTGTTCGTTTTATTTGGAGCACACAGACTCATCAGAGAACACACAATCATACAAACATGGTCAAACTAAATTTTTCTGCACTTGAAAAGCAGTGGGCAGAAGTATAACTTATAGACTCCGCCCCCTTTTTACAAACTAATAAGTAATTTAACTCTGCTTCCTTTGCTTTGTTAACACACTTCTGTATATTTGTACGATAACACAAACCATTCACAGACACTTTTTTAATCACCTCACACACAATCCGATTTACATAATCAACCCTTTTTAATCTAAACTATAATATTTATATGAGCTTTAAATATTTACTACAAGTACAATCATTAATAAATGCGATAACATCTTCTAATCATGATAGTCTGTATTAATTAATTACAATAATATCTTCTTGAATGCATTCTTCTATAGAACTACATATGCACTTATTCAGATCATGTTCTGTATTTTCAGTTCAGTATTTGTAGCAGACACATCTGTCTTCAGTATTATTATTATTATTATTATTATTATTATTATTAACAGAGGAAACACACATTTAAACCTGAATCAGAAACAGTCAGAGTTAATACAACAGTGTTAATAAACTACTCTGAAGCTGAATGTGAGGTCAGTGAACGCCTCATTCTGCACAAACAGAGCATTTACCGATTTAACGTCTAACGTCAAAGAAAAGAGTGTGTTTTGAAGAGCATCTGCAGTGTTTCCCCTCCCACTGTGTGTGTGTGTGTGTGTGCGTGTGTGTGTGTGTGTGCGTGCATGTGTGTGTGTGTGCGTGCATGTGTGTGTGTAAGTAGGTTATCCTACACACTTAATCACATTAAATATTAAAGGGGCTTCGTTAAATAAAGCATCGCCTGGAAATGAAGCCCCTCCATAAGCGCTTTTTCTTCAGGCAGGGGGATTCAGGGAAGAGAGTGGAAGACGGGGGGTGGGGGGGTGGTGGTGGGTTGGGGGGGGTGGTGGTGGTGGGGAGTACATGTGTTTGTACATGTGCGTGAAGCCGGGCCCTGGAGAAACACATAAAGCATCAAATCTAAAGCTGTTTGTTCGACCTCATGTCATGTGTATGTGCTTTTATCAGCAGTGGGGGGGGGGGGGGGGGGGGTCGTAGAATTACATCACATGATGGGGTTCTACAGGGAGGGGCAAAAGTAACCAGGCAGTAGAAATTATTTATAGAATTTTAGTATCACTGCAGTCATTTAAACAGACAACACTAACGGGCACGTCTGATTGTCTTCTAGAAGAAAAATCCAACACTTCCACTCACACAATTATAGTTTACCATATGTAAACATATATGTATATAGACACACATTTATACATATACACATACATATAAACACATACATATACACATGCATACATATACACATGCATACATATACACATCCATGTACATATACACACATACATATACATATTCACATACATACACATATATACATGCATACATATACACATACATATATACTTGCATACATATACACATACATATACATATATACATGCATACATATACACATACATATACATATATACATGCATACATATACACATACATATACATATATACTTGCATACATATACACATACATGTACATATACACACACATACATATACACATGCATACATATACACATACATGTACATATACACACATACATATACATATTCACATACATATACATATATACATGCATACATATACACATACATATACATATATACTTGCATAAATATACACATACATATACATATATACATGCATACATATACACATACATATACATATATACTTGCATACATATACACATACATATACATATATACATGCATACATATACACATACATATACATATATACTTGCATACATATACACATACATATACATATATACTTGCATACATATACACATACATATACATATATACTTGCATACATATACACATACATATATACATGCATACATATACACATACATATACACACACATACGTATACGCATTCACATACATATACACACACATACATATACACATATATACATATACACATACATATACATACACACACATACATATACATATACACATACATACAAACACAACAAATGAAAGATTAAAAAATTAAACTCAACATCTGTTTATATTAAATACATTTAAAAAGTTTAACTGTCATTAATGTGGGTCTGGTCTGGTCATTGAGGGGTGATAGTGGGTCCTGAACCTGGACCAGTTCAGAACCACTGGACCGGACCAGTTCAGAACCACTGGACTTTCCAACAGTCTTTCCAACCCTAACCCTTTCTAACAGCCCCTGTATTCAGGCCTTACAGTGTGTCTGTATGAACAGTTACTGTTCAGCTGTGATTGGCTGGACATGGTCCACATGAACACTGCACCTGATGCAACAGCAGGTCAACACACACACACACACACACACACACACACACACACACACATGGTTACATAATACAGATCATCACCACATGTTCAGTCTGATGACGGTTCTGAACTCACATCATTCTTTGTTGTGAACTCGTTTCATTGGTGGTTGATGCGTCGTCCTGTGGGGGGGCAGGGGGCGGGGCTTATCCTGCAGACCCTGTGGAACGTCTTCACTTCCATCATCTGTCCGTCAGTGCCAGACATGTTTGAAACAGGTTTTACTGCAGCCGGGCCAGTTCCCTGAGTGGACTGAAGAATGTGTTCTGTCCGTTAGAACCGGGCCGACCGCTCCGACTGGGACCGGAGGTGAAAGGACCAATCAGAATTCACACAGCACTGCACAGGCCTGATTTAACCAGACACATAATGAACATTCTCTGAGCACGCACACACACACACACACACACACACACACACACACACACACACACACACACTAGGAGTTAATGTTCATCCGGTCAGATAAAGTCAGTATCACCTTGTCCACCGCAAAGGACATTCCATAAAAATATGAAAAAATGCATCAGAAAAAACTGTCGCAACATGATGTTTCCAATATCGGCGATTACTGAATCCATTTTTTTTTTTTAAGTAATACTAACAACATGCATTTGAACTTTAGCCTAATTTTGAGAAATAAAATCAATCTATTTTTTTTTCATAGTTGATGCAGGAAAGGGTTAAACTCAGAAACTGAACTGAATCTAGACCCAGAACCACAAATTCAAGTTGAGCTGATTTTTATCATGACACACTTCCTGTCTCTCTGTTCCCACGAGCATCATGAGGCACGATAACAGCATCAGCCAATCAGGTATCTGCAAGTTTACATCTCTGACTGTGGTCACCATAGCAACCAGGAACCACAGGAACCAGTGTGGGATGAGTTCAAGTCTTTCCATCCTGTGATACGGATCAGAGAAGTGATGAGTGTGGGTCAAACAGCACAGCCGTTTGGGAGAGTTGGTGTTGTTTGTTTGTTGTTGTTTTGTTCCTGTTCAGCAGCTCAGAGGTCCAAATGGAGGTTGAATCCAGACAAAAGTTCAGCAGGTGAAAGTCCTATCGACTGCACCGACTCCTGGGACTGAGGTCCAACTCATATGGCCCAGGACGTGTCCCACAATGCACTGCAGCTAAAGCCCAGGAAACCACAGAAGCAGCAGCAGCGTTCCACCCCTCGTCCGCAGTCAGTGGGCACAGGCTGTACAGCTGCAGGCGCCAATGATGGAGGGGACGAGGATTTACTCATATGCTAGTTTTAAAAAAACAGAACAAATAAAAACTGTCTCTCAGATCTGGAGCTTCTGCCCAAACATCTGGGGCTTGAACCCCGAGTGCCCAGGTCTAAGGACGCCCATGATCTGGGTGACTGTTTAAACCAGGGCTCTCAAACTCCTGTTCTTTCAGGTTCCACATTCAGTCTGATCTGATCTGCAGTGGACCAACCCAGGAGAATAAGAATAGAAGAACCGATAAATAATGACAACTGACCATTTATGTCTGTGTTTTAGTGGAAAAAAAAACCCATTAAATTATGAAAATACTTACTTTTATAAACTATCCAAACAAAAAAAAATACCCTGAAAAATAACCTGAAAAAATTGAAAAATAAGAAAAATCAGTGTAATTTTAATAATATTCTTCCTCCACTTCTCATTAGTCCATGTGCATTCTGGATCAGATCTACAAAGACACTAAACACTGAGGAACAGGAAGAAAAGAGTTCAAATTGGGCAGAATTTAATACAGACATTTCAGGTTGGACACATTTGTTTAGGTTACTCACGTTTTATTGGTACAGGAGAGTTTGGAAATGGAAATATTTTCATAATTTAATGTTATTTTTTGCACTAAAACAAAGATAAAAAAAATTTGAAGTTGTCATTATTTATAGACATAATGTAATATTATTTATTTGCTCTATGTCCTCCCGCTTGGCCACATTATCCGACAGTATAGTGATGTCTCCTATCATCTGTTTGCTGATGACATCCAAATATACTGCTCCTTTAACTCCTCTGAGCCCCACAAACTGAGTTCCTGAACCAACTGCTTGTCAGAGCTGAAGCAGTGGCTAAATGAGAACAGCCTCCATCTGAAGTCCAGCAAAACACAGACCCTCATCACTGCCTCGGACAGTGCAATCCCAAGGATTAAACAGAACCTCGGAGACCTGAGCTCTGCAGTACAGACCAAACTGAGGAATCTGGGTGTCATCTTTGACCAGGACATGTCTTTAGACCACCACTCCAAACACCTGGTGAAGAACTGTTTCTTCCAACTCCGCATCATCTCCAAACTCAGGTCTATGGTGTCCATAAATGAACTTGAGATGATCATTCACGCATTTGTATCTTCTGGCTTAGACACTGGAACAGCCTGTTCATCTGCCTAAACAAGAAGGAGCTGGTCCGTCTACAGCTTGTCCAGAACTCTGACCCACACAAACAGAAGAACCCACATCACTCCCATTCTTAAATCACTCCGTTGGCTTCCTATAGATGGAATGCACATCCGTCACCTCCCCCCAGGCCACGCCCCTCTAAGTCAGACTGAGTGGCCAAAAAAACCTGGCTCAACATGGTGGAGTATAGCAGTAACTCCAGCCAGAGCAGAAAACTGTGGAATATCAGATGAAATTAAAGACAACTGGACTGGACATGGATCCATCCAAGCTACCAAACAACCAGTGTTCTACCAACACTGATCTGGGACAGAAATCACCTATCCTGACATTTACATGAACCTGAGTTCAACGCCGGGAAAATCCCCAATGCAAAGGCTGAAAGCATCCAACAGACCCAGAGTTGTGTCCATCCTGGTCCTGGTTCATTAGAGGATTCCAGCTGGTGAGTGCTTTCATTCAACATACTATTGTTTTGGAGGTTTTGTGTCAGTGCAGACGGATTTTGTTGGCGGTGATTTGGGCGGTAAAGGCCCAGCAGTAGTGCTCACAGTTCACTACTGATTTACTGGAGTTGAACCCTTAGTACTGACCCAAGTGAGTGGATGATCTACTGGTACTGTGGAGATTTAAGGAGAGTTCCCATCAAATACTGGATCCAACACAGATCCAACAGCTGTGTGCTACAGTAGCCCCTGATCTGGAAAACTAGGTTAGCCTCAGTTTAAGCTAGTTTACAAATCATGTAGAGCACAAGGTTCACAATCACACAACTGAAGACACAAACGATTGAGTTCTGAAATCTAGAACTAAATGACAGATGCTAACATGAAGAGCTTTACTAAGAAGGAACGTTAGCCCAAACCAGATGGAATTTAAGGGATGAGTTTACACCAGAACACAGCACAAATGAACGTTAGCTGACACAGATCCAGGTTTGGTTGTCTGGATTCCAGTTCTTTCTCTGAATTGCAGCGATCCATCTGCTTCTTCTGTCTGTGGCTTTAGGTCGCCGCTAAAACGATAGCTCCCAGTGCTTTGAAACCTATTTGTGCGATCAATGACACAACGGCTCTGCCCCATTTTTTAGATTGTTCTAAAGTTTTCGCAGTATTCAAGACAAAGCCACTACTCATCTCCCTCTTTCTGCCACTCAGTGGGCGGAACTGCGGTGACTTCCGCTAGCGGTGACTTCACGTGCAGACCCTCTATTTTATATCATTTTCATTTCAAAACTCTGGTGCTAACTTTCCGGGCCCTACATGGTCAGACCCCTGCATATGTTACTGCCCTGATCCAGCCCTACAGCTCGGCTCGTAGCCTGAGATCTTCAGGGCAGCACCTGCTGATGGTTCCTCCCACCTTCATTTAGCACACGGGGTGACAGGTCTGTTAAAGCTGTAGCACCTCTTCGTCTTTGGAAGGACCTGCCTCTACACTTACGGTCCATGGAGTCTGGAGAGAGTTTTAAAAAACACCTCCAAACACTCCTGTTCAAACAGGCTTTTGAATTTCCCAACTGACTCAGGGCTGCTACAAACTGATTGCACTTTATGTATTTATCATATTTTGACTGTTTTTTAATTGTATTTTATTGTGTTTCACTGGTATTTTAATTGTATTTTATCTGTACTGTTTATTTGTATTTTGCACTGTAAAGCACTTTGTGACTGTCTGTGAAAAGTACTCCTAAATAAATAAAATTTACTTACGTATTTTTTTCACATCAAACCCAGTAGTAAATCTGCAGTCATTCTTTTTTGTCGGTTCTTCTGCTGTTATTATTTGACTGTAGATCAAATTGGTCTGGATGTTGAACCGACACTAAAATGAGTTCCACAGCCTGGACTGTGGAATTTATACACTTTGTAAATTCATCCCAGGGGTTGGATTGGAACCTTTGGGGGGGACGCATTTGGGCCCCGGGACGCATGTTTGACAGCCCTGTGGTGTATAGTACCTGCTCATTGCTCCTTTGGTTTCATTGGTTTCATTGGTTTCCCTGGTGTCGAACACAGGTTGGTTGACATTCACAGACTCCACATTTAGTGGATTAGACTGTGATTGGACAACAGAAGAGTTCAAAGCTGCTGCTGCTGTCGGTGTTTCGTCCTGTTGCTTGATTCCTTTGGAACTCACTTTAAAGTGTCAGTGACTGGTTGTGGTGTTGGAGCTGCGTGACATTCATCAGGACAGTTTTTGGGTTGAACTCTGAACATGTCTGATGTGATGAAATGTTTGAGGTCGACTGTGACACTGAGCAGCGGAAGTATCGATGAGGAGATGAGAACGAAGGATGACGCTGGAGTCCTGATCAAAGACAGAGACAGTGAAGAGGACGACTCCGACAAGAGAAGAGAAGAGCATCTGACTGGACATGGACCACAGCGTCTACATCCTGGTGTTCCTGTCCATGAACATTCCAGGTAGGAACAGGATGGATGAGACTGAAGCCTGGGACACAACAGAGTGTGTGTGTGTGTGTGTGTGTGTGTGTGTGTGTGTGTGTGTGTGTGTGTGTGTGCTTTGATGGACGACAGGCTTTGAATGCACCACACTGTGGACCACGGTTATTATCGTTATGGAAAACTAATGAAATGACCAAAACTAGAATTGAAAAAACAGTTTCATTAACTAAATAAATAAAACTATAATTCAAAGAAAAAAACCATAACTAACTGAAACTGCATTGTGTGTTTACAAACCTAAGTAAAACGGATAAAAATTATGGATAAAATTCCCTTCGTTTTCGTCTTTGTCAATGTTGGATTGATACAAAATCGATTTATTTCCCTCTCTCAGTTTTCTGTGCTGTCACCATACGACACTTTTTGCTCCGTCACTTGTGTTCACTTGTGGTTTCCAGTCGTCTTCTGGTCCCCACTCTACCTGGAAACATGGAGACTAAAGTTGGGAGAAAGCAGCAGAGTCCTGTCTGGGATTTATTTGAATAAGACGACAGAGAAGAAGAGAAAAGAGATGACTAAACTAAAACTAAACTAAAACTAAGCATTTAGAAAAAAATGAAAACTAATAAAAACTATCAAACCTGCTCTAAAAACAAATTAAAACAAACTGAATTAGAGAAAAAAAAGTCAAAACTAAATAAAACTAAATTAGAATGAAAACTCCAAAACTATTAGAATCTTTGTCCAATACACATTTACAACAGAAACACAAATGCTCTTCTCTTCTAAGTGACTGTGTTTACTGTAAACGCCTGCTGCTTTATTTGGGGATTTTTCAGAGCAACATATTCAGTAGAGCCACTTAGTGCTGTAGAAGTTAAATACAGACGCGGAAATTAACATCAGATCACTTTTATGAGTTCAACGGGTTTAAAAATAACCGAAGGCTGAAATTCATATGATGTGAAAAAAAACAAAAAAAAACTGCTAAAACTGTCCATTTTCAGAGTGGACGGTCACACTGGCAGCACCGAGCTCAAACTTGTGAAATGCAAAAATTACACTGAAGATAAGAACAGTCAAGGATGTTAAAATAATTCTAGGTCATGTCAGTCTAAAGTGGATCAGACCAGTAAAATACTATCATAATAACCTATAAATAATGAAAACTGTAAATTTGTCTCTTTGTTTTAGTGTAAAAAAAGTAAAATTACACAAAGAAGTTAACTTTTACAGACTAGCCTTTTACAAAAAATGTGAATAACCTGAAATCTCTTAAGAGAAGTATGTGGAATTTTAATCATATTCTGTCTGTTATTTAATGTTGTGTGTATTTGTAGATCCATTAAAACTAATTACGAATTAACTTTTTACCTTTTAATTACGAACTAAAAATTAATTAAAACTAACTGAATTACAGAAAAAAAAGTCCAAACTAAATAAAACTAAACTATAACAAACTAGAAAAGCACTCAGAGAGTGCAGACCTCTGCCAAGGCAGATCAGTGTGCCCCCATGGCCCCCCCACCCCGCCCCCCGATCACCACCAAAATTTAGTCATTTGTTCCTTGTGCCAGTATCAACATTTCTTGAAAATTTCATCCAAATCCGTCCATAACTTTTTGAGTTACGTGTGACCATGGAAATGCAGTGACTATGCTAAGCTAAGCTAACAGAAGGGCTAAGCTAACAGAAGGGCTAAGCTAAGTTAACAGAAGGGCTAAGCTAAGCTAACAGAAGGGTAATGTCAGCACTGCAGCGCAAACCCTTTAGCTCACTGATCTACCTCATTAATACCTCATGTAAACCTTTATTCGGGTTTAACATTTCCATGTAAACAGAAGAGAAAATACTTTAGTTCTGAATTAATTTCTTCTGGAAAAATAAATTGGATTTAAAAAACATCATGTAAGCGTACCCAGTGTCAGAGCAGATTCAGCAGGAGGAGCTGCTGACTGGGTCCAGTACTGCCGTCTGTCATAGATACCATGGCATAAACCAGTGCACATGTGTGTTGTGCTTTCATCGGCCTCAGGTTCTGTCTTTAACTCGTCTGTGTTGGATTTCTGGATCAGGATCAAACACATACATGCTGGTCCAATCTAAAACTCACCCCTTAGCCCCTCCCCTCCGACTCATCGAGAATCAGGACACCCCTACCTCTTCATATTGTTGAAGAAAAATCACAAAACTTGGTTCAAAGTTTGCTGCGATGAGTGTAGCTTTATTTTGTGTTCCGGAGCACAGTGAGAGTACCGATGCAGACAGAGTGTGTTTCAGCAGTCTGACCCCGAATCTACGGTTTCAGATGGTGTTTATACAGTTACTTCAAAGCAGTCAACAGAAAACAAAAGACAAACAAAGTAATAAAGAAAAAGGGGGTTGTACTTCAGGAAGGAGACAAGAGAATTTACATTCAGGGGAAAGGGGAGGGGGTCACACTCCAGGAAGGGGGGGTTCACACCAAGGGAAGGGAGGGTAAGTGTCTCAGACCTGATGGAGGCATCTGAACATTTAATCAGAACATCACTGGTTAATGCTAAACAGGTTAGCTCGGCAGGGAACAGGAAACAAAAGGTCTGTGTTCTCAAATCACAAATTTTCTTCCTCAATATGAATGCACAAATGGAGGGGGTGGGCTAAGGGGGAGGGGCCAAGGGGTGAACTGGTATTGGGTCTTTGTGTTTCCTCTCAACCACCTTTACTGATCCACTTCCTGTTTGTCACAGCAGCTGCTGATTCCAGCTCTGTGATTGGTTCCACAGTCTGTCCATCAGCTGCTGTTACACAATCCACTGACAGAACCTGTTCAACTCAACATGTGGGTTCAAATGATTAATATATGAGTTGAATAACTGCAGATCAGTTCTGGTTGAATGTTTTTTTAATTCAACCATCAAACATAAACTGAACAATAGTCAGTGTGCTGCCCCACCTCAGATGGTGCACTGTCTCTTTAAGAATGTGGGGGAGTTGCTGCTCAGGTAATAGAGTGAATGCACATACGTCACTTCCCCCCTAGGCCACGCCCCTCTCAGTCAGACTGAGCGGCAAAAACAAAGCGGCTCAACATGGCGGAGTATAGCAGTAACTCCAGCCAGAGCAGAAAACTGTGGAATATCAGATGAAATTAAAGACAACTGGACTGGACATGGATCCATCCAAGCTACCAAACAACCAGTGTTCTACCAACACTGATCTGGGACAGAAATCACCTATCCTGACATTTACATGAACCTGAGTTCAACGCCGGGAAAATCCCCAATGCAAAGGCTGAAAGCATCCAGCAGACCCAGAGTTGTGTCCATCCTGGTCCTGGTTCATTAGAGGATTCCAGCTGGTGAGTGCTTTCATTCAACATACTGTTGTTTTGGAGGTTTTGTGTCAGTGCAGACGGAGTTTGTTGGCGGTGATTTGGGCGGTAAAGGCCCAGCAGTAGTGCTCACAGTTCACTACTGATTTACTGGAGTTGAACCCTTAGTACTGACCCAAGTGAGTGGATGATCTACTGGTACTGTGGAGATTTAAGGAGAGTTCACATCAAATACTGGATCCAACACAGATCCAACAGCTGTGTGCTACAGTAGCCCCTGATCTGGAAAACTAGGTTAGCCTCAGTTTAAGCTAGTTTACAAATCATGTAGAGCACAAGGTTCACAATCACACAACTGAAGACACAAACGATTTAGTTCTGAAATCTAGAACTAAATGACAGATGCTAACATGAAGAGCTGTACTAAGAAGGAACGTTAGCCAAAACCAGATGGAATTTAAGGGATGATTTTACACAAGAACACAGCACAAATGAACGTTAGCTGACACAGATCCAGGTTTGGTTGTCTGGATTCCAGTTCTTTCTCTGAATTGCAGCGATCCATCTGCTTCTTCTGTCTTTGGCTTTCGATCAACGCTAAAACGAGAGCTCCCAGTGCTTTTAAACCTATTTGTGCGATCAGTGGCACAACAGCTCTGCCCCATTTTTTAGATTGTTCTAAAGTTTTCGCAGTATTCAAGACAAAGCCGCTACTCATCTCCCTCTTTCTGCCACTCAGTGGGCGGAGCCGTGGTGACCTCCGTTAGCGCTGACCTCATGTGCAGACCCTCTATTAGCTGCTGTTCTTCAGTTTTGTTGAGTCACTGTCTCTGACATGTGCTGTTTAAGTTGCTGCTGATTTCTATCTTTTACATTCATTCTTCTTTTGGAACCTGGAGAAAGTTATGTCTGTAAGTCAGTTAAGTTCATGTATGTTCATATAATGTTCGCATAGTGTGCCTGTAGTTAATTTAAAAAGAGTATTTCATTGAATGAATGCTTACAGCTAAAAATGCTAATGCATGTTTTCACTGGAACTATGCTAAGTCACATGTTTGTCTATTATCCTTTGGATTGCTGATTGTGTATTGTATGAGGACAGTTCAGTTATACTGTACATTTTCTTTGTTTGTATTTCCGTTTCAGAGGTTAAAGTTCATGCTGAAAGCCTCCATAAATATCCCAAAACGTTCATCGGACTCCTGGGTGTTTATTGGAGGACCTGTTAGCTATCTGCTAAGCTAGACAAGCACATTCTCGTTCTACTAGGGCAGAATAATCAGTTTAATTCAGTCTAGGTCGATTTCAGTCGATTCATTCATGATTCCTCCAGTTGGACTGATCCTGCTCAACCTAAATGTGCCAGTTTCATCTTGTGGTGGTTCATCTGCTGCTGTTCAGTCATGTCATATATTTGGATTTGAACCTTCATCTGTGTCTCATGTGCTGCTTTGGTATTTAGACGCCGTTTGTCAAAGTCAAAGCACAAACACAGTTCAGACAGATTTGGATCCAACCTGATCAGCCTCAGTTTCCTGTTTGGTTCCTCATGTGGACATGTTGGAGTTCGAATCCCAGTCTTGTCCTGTTTTCATGGCTGTCCTTTGTGTTTTTCCTGCAGGGCTCCTGTCTGAAAACAACAGCACTTCAACAGGTAAGAAATGCAGGAAGGAGGGATGTGAACTGGGCTGAAGCTGAACATCCTGGTTCAGGTGGTTTTCATCTGAACAAACTGGAGCCAATGCAGAGGATTCAGGAAGGATGGGTTTACAGAAGCTCCACTGAGCACGCTCAGCTCCTGTTCCTGACATTTGGACAAGTGTGGCTTTAAAGATCCACAAGTGAAGGAAACACTGACAAACAGGAGCAGACTGAGCCATTCAATTCACTGACTGAATGAATGAGGGATGAACTGAGTCCGTTTGGACACAAAATCTGTCAGTGGGGATGGGAGTCGATTAGAATTTAACAATTCTGATTCCATTATCAATTTTGCTTATCAATTCTCATTGGGTGAGGGAATAAAAGAGTACAAACAGGTGTGTTTGCATTAACTGTCTTTTATATTTCCATCTGCACAGAAAATAGAACATATACAGTATGAACAAATGGGGGGGGGGGGTGTGCAGTGAAAGACTCTTTACTGATTCCTCTATTGCTGCATTTCCACTACGTGGAACTGGTTAGACTCTGTTCGTCTCCCGTTGTTGTGCATCTCATTTCCTTTCCCCTATCTTCAGAAACTTGTATTTGAGGGGCTACGACGTTTGTTGCCTGCACCAGAACCGGAACTAGGCCTGGTGTTCACTCTACCGCTACGTTCACAAGCATTGCTAAGTAATGAATCAAATACGTGACATTTCTGTAAATGAATCACATGTGGACAAATGTTGGAGCATTTTGGAGGGATTCCACCTTTAGAAGACATGGAAGCTTTGACAGTGTTCCAGTGGACCTGGTGTGGTCTGTTTGGACCTGGTGTGGTCTGTTTGGACCTGGTGCAGTCTGTTTAGACCTGGTGTGGTCTGTTTAGACCTGGTGTGGTCTGTTTGGACCTGGTGTGGTCTGTTTGGACCTGGTGTGGTCTGTTTAGACCTGGTGTGGTCTGTTTGGACCTGGTGTGGTCTGTTTGGACCTGGTGTGGTCTGTTTAGACCGTTTCTGCCTCAACGCCATGTTGGCTACATTCGGACCATAACAGTGCAGTGTAATGTCATGGCGCATGTGCAGCAAAGGCCGAATCAATAAGCAGAATCGTTAAACAGGCAGGTAAACGATTCCAAGGAATCAAGCTACTGCGATCCGGTTCTCAAAATGAACCGGTTCTTGATGCCCATCCTGATATGTCAGTGGGACTGAAAACACTGTTCACACATGGAAACCATATGTGGTCAATAATCCAGTCCATGTGGTCCAGATGGGCTGGTGTGGTTCTGGACTGGACTCTGACTGGTCTGTCTTATTTCTACAGAGTCTGTCCACTTCAGGTTGGTGGGAGGAGCCAGTCGTTGTCATGGTGACCTGGAGATGAAACGACAGGATGGAAACTGGAAACCAGTGAATGGGTTTAACTGGTACAGGAAGTTAGGAAACAGAGTTTGTGCAGAACTGGACTGTGGATCTGTAGTTTCAGGGAGACGCAGAAGGACTCTTTCATTTATAGATAATTGGAAGATCAGACCAGACTGTGTTGAATCTGAACTGAGGAACTGTTTTACATCTCATACACGTCTCTCTTCATTCCTGGAGCTGAGTTGTTCAGGTAAGAGCATGAACACTGAACCCTAACCCTTCCACTGTCACTGTGGGCTCCAGACTCTGTGGACTCTCAGATCCTGGTCGGTCCAAGACTTCAACTCACATTTAATGTGAACTCACACAAACTGATCAATACAATCAATACAATCAATAATATCCATGTCCACAAACAAACAGCTGATGAACATCATGTCACACAGAAGAAACAAACACAAACATATGAATATGAGTCTCCTCCAGTCCACTACAGTCCAGTAAAATCCACTATATAGTCCATCCCTCAGGTCCTGGTCTACTCCAGTCCACTACAGTCCAGTAAAATCCACTATATAGTCCAAGCCCCAGACCCTGATCTACTCCAGTCCACTACAGTCCAGTAAATCCACTATATAGTCCATCCCTCAGGTCCTGGTCTACTCCAGTCCACTACAGTCCAGTAAAATCCACTATATAGTCCAAGCCCCAGACCCTGGTCTCCTCCAGTCCACTACAGTCCAGTAAAATCCACTATATAGTCCAAGCCCCAGACCCTGGTCTCCTCCAGTCCATTAGAGTCCCTTAGAGTCCACTTCAGACTCTAGTCTTATTCCAGTCTTCTTCCATCTGTGTCCACAGACTCTGTCAGACTGGTCCATGGGTCCAGTATGTGTTCAGGCAGACTGGAGGTCCGGTCTAACCAGTCCAGGTTCTGGTCCTCAGTGTGTGAAGGACACTTGGACCTTCGTGGTGCCCAGGTGGTCTGTAGGGAGCTGGGCTGTGGGGCTCCTGGGCTCCTCCAGGGGGCGCTCTCTGGAGCAGCGGAGGCTCCTGTGGTGCAGACGTTCACCTGTGAAGGCCATGAGTCTGCTCTGCTGGACTGTGGAAGCTCAGGGGCACAGACCTGCTCATCTGGAACAGCTGTGGACCTTACCTGCACAGGTGGGCGGAGCTTTGACTGACACCAGCTGACATCAGTTCACTCACTTTGAGCTCATTTATCTGTCACTTGTATTTGATCAGATCCTGATGATGTCAGACTGGTGGGAGGAGCCAGTCGCTGTAACGGTACAGTACAGATCAAACATCATAGAGAATGGAGATACATGGGATATGGTCATTCCTTTGACCCCTGGACCCTGAAGGCAGCAGATGTCATATGTCGTCGACTGGACTGTGGATCTGCTGTTTCTGGGAGAAGATCTGATTCATCTGGTCCTGTGTGGTCCATCAACCCCTCCTGTCTTCTCTCTACATCTGCACTGATGGACTGTGTGAAACCAGATACTGTGTCCACTAGCTCTGCCCTGTCCCTCACCTGTTCAGGTAAGTCTACTGATGATGGTCCTGATTCTGTCCCAGTTCTTCCATGAGTCCATTCAGGTGTGTTTTATCTGAGCTGGGTCAAACCAGACCCAGTCAGACCAGGTCCACACATTGGACAGTTGGACTGAAACATCAAACACATGCAGCTGAATTCAGTTCCAGTCCATGAACGTGGTCACATGACTCTGCTTTCCAACAGGCTGTTGAACAGCTCAGAAGGACTGAGTCCATTAGTTTGAACTGGACTTTGTGTTGGTCCATGTGCTCTTTTTCCAGCTCTATGTGGGTCTGCTGGACTCTGAGGACCCCATGGAAACATCACTGACACTAAAGCGCGTCCTTAAATGCAGATGTTTGACATGAGCCACATGTTTCCAGTGGTCTGAGATGAACCAGTGCACAGGTCACTGATCAAACCCACTGCATTATGGTGCATTCACTGACCACTGGGATTGTGTGTGTGCCTTTGAACAGACCCCACTCACACATACTGAATGTTCAGTCTGACTTCAGAATGACTGTGTGTCCACCAGCGCTGACGTTCAACTAACTCTAACCTGTGACTGAGGATCCACAGAGTGGACCTGAGGCCTGTTTGAGTCCAGTCTGAATGTAAGCCCAGAAACAGACTCTGCGTTGGTTTAGCCTCTGCGTTCGCTGACCCATCGTTAGCTCACTATTTGTGTTGAAGGGTGCTAACGGTGCGTTCACTATTTAACCCAGAAACAAAACCCTGGAGTCCAAAGCGCCGAGCCGTACAGGGTGTTTCCTGGAAACAGATGGATCTGACACTGTTTATGGTACTGACATCCACAAAACCACAGTTTTGCCCTCAGTGTCCGTTTGAAAAGGCATCTAATGTTATCTGTGGAATAGAAATGCTGTCGTTTGAAGGGTTTGTGTGGATGGATAGGATGGAGATGGAAGATGGATACCTGATACCTGCACTTTGACAAATTCTAAACACACATTCCTATGTTAAACGTCATTGGTGTAGACACTTGTCACTCAAACATGTCTGACTAATGGGGAAGCATCTGCCTACTGTGGGATGTTTGTGTCAAAATGTTTCAATCAAAAAAAAAAAAAAAGACTTCAAAACTGTTTTCACTTCAAAGAAAATATTTTTTTTGATCGAAGTGATATTTTTTTGGGATTGAATAATAAAGACACAAATACCCTATCCTAATATGGCCCAAATACTAAAAAGATGACTGCAATAAAAAAAGAAAAAAAAACTTTTTCAAAGAAAACAAGTGTTCAAATGCAATTTTGTGGATCTCAATTTTTTAAAAAAAACAACACTTTTTTTCTTTGATTGAAAAGGGTTTTTTTTTATTGAAGTGAAGTTTTTTTTTTGATTGAAAATATTTTTTTGGTTAAGGCAACTTTGCTTTTGTTTAATTAATAAAGACACAAATCTCCCTCCATACTCATTCAACACTAAAGGGCCTTTTATTGGTGTGTTCTGTGTTCTGCTGTTTTCTTTGAGGACGTTGTGGTTCTGCTTGAACTGGTCCATGAGTCCAGTTTAGTTCCTGTGTCACTAATGACTGACAGGAGGCTTTGACAGAGTCCACCCTCACACCCCCGTCTGTCCAGGGGCTTTTGTGTCTTTAAACATGTGTGTGTGTTGTTGTGGGTCCACAGACTCTGTCAGACTGGTCCATGGTTCCAGTCGGTGTTCAGGCAGACTGGAGGTCCGGTCCAACCGGTCCTGGTCCTCAGTGTGTGAAGAGGATTTGGACCTGAACGACACCCAGGTGGTCTGTAGGGAGCTGGGCTGTGGGGCTCCTGGGCTCCTCCAGGGGGGGCTCTATGGAGAGGGGGAGGCTCCAGTCTGGACCAGTGAACTCCAGTGTGAAGGAAATGAGTCTGCGGTCCTGGACTGTAGGAGGTCCAGCTCAGCTGGGAAGACCTGCTCACCTGGAACAGCTGCTGGACTCACCTGTTCAGGTACCAAGGGGGTGTGGCTTTCATACGACAGTGTGTTTCTTTGACTCACGTCTTTGTGTCTCTGCTCACATCCAGGTGGGGTCAGGTTGGTGGGACTGCAGAACCGCTGTGCTGGTACTTTGGAGATCCAACAGCAGGAACACTGGAGACCAGTAGGAGACTACTATAAAGACTGGGACCTGAAGTCTGGATCTGCTGTGTGTCAGTATCTGGACTGTGGATCAGCTGTTTCAGTCAACACAACAGATGATTCTCCACTCAGACCTGTGTGGGTGGCGTCTTTTCCTTGTCTAAAGCTGACATCTGGACTGAGGGACTGTGTTGATCTTGATGGTTCCCATAAACACTCCTCTGGTGTGGACGTGGTGTGTTCAGGTACAAACGGACACAAACTGTGTCTGAACTGAATTCTCAGTGACCAGATGGTTCTGACTCTGACGTTTAAAGTTCCATCGAATGAATCTGTTCATTTCATCAGTTGATTATTTTGTCTCAGTTCATTGTTTTTTGGGTCAAATGTGTCAAATATTGACCTTTGACCTTTGGAACGTCCAGATCTCAAATGAACGTCTTCATTTGGACCAGATGAGGCTGAAAACACAAACAGATTTCCCATTAGTCTCATTTAGGACAAAAGGACCAAATGTTGACATGTGAGACTGTAAAACCACCACATGTGTGTCCTTTTTTACCCATAATGCCTTTGAAGGTCAGCTGTGCTCTAAATGACCCATTCCTCATGTTTTCATTGGTCAGTGTTCATCCCATCCCAAACTCCTGTGGATCAGATCCATCTGTGTCTCTGAGGAGGATGGATTCTCTGACTGCTTGTTTGTGCTCATGTGTGCTGCTTGGTCCAATCATGTCTCTGTGTGTGGACAGATCTGCTGCCTCAGCCCAACATCTCCCTGTCTGACGGGGTCTTTGAGGTCTACCGGCAGGGGTTCCGGGTGCTGGTGTTCTCCGACTTCACCATCACATGCTCCGTCCGACCACAGTACCCAGGAGGCTCCTTCCAGCTGATCTCCAACACTGAGAAGCCGCTGAACCTCACCCTGCCGGCTGTCAATCACTCCGCCCGCTTCCTGTTGTCCTCCATGGGCTACGCCCACCGAGGGAACTACACATGTGTTTATCACATGGACGTTTATAACCGCAGCTTCACATCGTCTCAGAGCCCCGCCCTCTATCTCACTGTCGGAGGTAATGTCATGATAAATGCACACAAAACACCCACAATGCATCAGTAACAGTCACATGACCATGTTTAAGTTTATACTTCTTCCTACTCCTTTTCGACCGTGCAAAATTCAGACTTGTATGTGTTTGAAGATAGATTCTGTTCATTTAAATGTTTTATTTAGTTTTGTTTTATTTTGTTTCTTTGCATGTTTGAAATAAATAAATCAAATCATGTTCCACAATGTTCCCAGTGAGCAGAGTGAACAGCTGTGAGCAGAACCACGATGGTAGAACTGAGATCAGGTAAAGCCGGTCCAGTTGAACCTGTCAGAGACTGGGCTGAACCAACAAACACTCCTTTAATCTGAGCTCAGTTCAAAGCACAGCTGAGTTTAAACCCAGGTTTAAACCCAGGTTTAAACCCAGTCCATCCAGTTGAATGTGAAGCCCAGTTAGTGTCCACAGTTGAAGGTGCGTCTGTACATGTGTGTGTGTGGTCCACATGTCCAGGGTCTAGAGGGGGTCCGCTGGTATCAGTCAGTCTATGAGCTGCAGCAGATGGAGGTCTGGACCAACACAGTTGGACACATGCACTGGAGTCCAGTCTGTCCAATAGGACCAGTCCACTGCAACAACATCAACCAACACTTTGAAGTCAACTTCAGCTCAGAACTCAACTCATGGAATCTACAAACCAGTCCGACTAAAACCTGTGGGTCTGAGGGTCCACAATGTCCACAGATTAAAGTCCAACCTAAACTGGTCTGGATCGGACCAGTTGGAGACACTGGTCCTGTTTTTTCCTTCTGTCTCGTGTGTCCACAGACACATTCAGTCTGAAAAACACAAACGTCTGAACCAGGATTTTATTAGAACTAGTTCAGATCTGTCCAGTGGATAAGTACTGCACTGACCCATGGGTTTGAGCTGCAACAAGCAATTTAAGACCAACTGAGGCAACGGGCAACTTCTCATGTCTGAAACAACATGAGATAAAACATGTCCTGTGGTCGAGGAACAGATGGAACTGAAACGAATAAAACTGGGAGAAACTGTCCATCATGCCTAGTGCCTCCAGTCCAGGCATGTGGGTCAGTGTCCTGATGTGGGCTTGGTTCAGTGGGTCAGGTCTTGGTTCCATTAGATGAGGTCATCACCATTGCCTACCACCCCTGGCAGGGTACAGGGTACAGGGTACAGGGTTCAGGGTATAAGGTACAGGGTACAGGGTACAGGGTACAGGGTATAAGGTACAGGGTATAAGGTACAGGGTACAGGGTTCAGGGTTCAGGGTATAAGGTACAGGGTACAGGGTACAGGGTACAGGGTATAAGGTACAGGGTACAAGGTTCAGGGTTCAGGGTTCAGGGTATAAGGTACAGGGTACAGGGTTCAGGGTATAGGGTACAGGGTACAGGGTATAAGGTACAGGGTACAAGGTTCAGGGTATAAGGTACAGGGTACAGGGTATAAGGTACAGGGTACAGGGTACAGGGTATAGGGTACAGGGTACAGGGTTCAGGGTATAAGGTACAGGGTACAGGGTTCAGGGTTCAGGGTATAGGGTACAGGGTACAGGGTATAAGGTACAGGGTACAAGGTTCAGGGTTCAGGGTATAAGGTACAGGGTACAGGGTACAGGGTATAAGGTACAGGGTACAGGGTATAAGGTACAGGGTACAGGGTACAGGGTTCAGGGTTCAGGGTATAAGGTACAGGGTACAGGGTTCAGGGTTCAGGGTATAGGGTACAGGGTACAGGGTATAAGGTACAGGGTACAGGGTACTCCACCTTTCTCTTGGTCAGTCCTTGTGAGCTCCTTCCTCTAGAACTTCATTGTGTGTATGTGGTTTTCTACACAGCGGTTCCAGGTTGGTCCTGGTCTTCCTCTGCCTCCTGTTGCCTGTAGGTTCCACTCTAGTGCTGGTCTT